>NC_042621.1:174348818-174646318 GCF_901001135.1 Rhinatrema bivittatum
GCGATTCGGCCACCGGACCGAGGACTTAGACCTCCGGGGGATCACGGAAATCACCCCGGGAAACTCTACTGGGGGAGGGATCTTAGGGTATCACCGCAGGAGTGCGGGGCTCGATGTTGTAAGAAAGTAGAAAGTAGAGAAATAGAAAGTAGATTTGGAAAACACGCTCAGCGAGCGTGCAGGCTCTCCAAACTGCTTTGGAGATGGAAATTACTAAGTTGCTACGCTTCCTGTGGGGGTATATATACGCCCGTGCTGACATCAGATCCGTCTCCAACTGCTAGCACGCGGATACTATACCCATTCGTTCTGAGTCCATCTGGCTACACGCCAGGAAATTAAATCTTCCTGAATGGAGGGGGCGCAGTATGTTGTCAATTTGAAAATGGCTTATTTCCATGGGAAAATTCTTCTTTACCCACAGAAATTCTCTTTAAAAATTGTCCCATAAGGGCAAAATTTTGAAAGTGTGCATGGTCTTGCAAGCTAATTTTCGTAGGAAAACTCCCTAAGGACTTTCCCTTTGAAAATTCATGCTGGCTGGGAACATACTTTGAAGCAGGTGCAAATCTACAGGTATTAAGGCCAGGGATTTAAAAATGCAATTCCCATTTCTACTTTCCTTTCTCTACCCTGAGCAAATCCCTTTTTTTTAACTGCCATGATTGGGGGGGTAACAATTTTTAATGGACATTTTATCAGGTTAAATGACCATTTACTTTTGTAAGCAGCTTTTTAAATCGTCATTCCCCTGAATTTCCTCAAAATCATGAGTGGAGAAAGAATGATCAACTAACAGGTTTGCTACTCAGTAATTTTATTTTATTTTTTTAAGGCTTTATGCTCTGATGTAAATCATGAATTTTAAAAAAAGAGAGAGATAAATACTGAGTTCATAAACAAAAGTTGTTTCCTTGGTTCCCTTAAAAAATAATGCATTCCAAAATGAAAGACTCAAAGGTATCCCTCTCCCTATTCGGCAACTTTATGAGCCTGCAGATTAAACAGTTGGTAGCAAAATTCAAACACAAGCTCTAAACAGAAGGAGGGTACAGCTTTAAATAATTATGTCAAAGACATGACAACTATGCTCTTTGCAAGAGTGTGGATGAATAATTACAAAGCCAGGACATAATTAAGCAATTTCGACTGTCGGATTCTTGAGCTGTCGTCCTGATGTGAAATGCTGTCATGCCCAGTAACACAATTCATAGTGGACAGTCATCTTCCACTTTCATCTGTACTTATGCCAGGGAAATAAGGCCGCAGTCTGGTCATTAAATGAGGCTCTCTCATTTGGCTCAGTGCCTAACTAGGCTTGCAAGATGTATTTTTTATTGTATTCTTTCATTTATTTAAATGAAGCATAGTATAATTACTGATAGCTAAGCAAATAATAATGAAGAAGAGTAGTAAAGATATATATCACAGATTGAAAGTGTTTGGTTATTTACCAAAACAAGGGAGGAGAGGCATAGATTAAATACTTTCACCCCATGACAGCTTTTTTTGTGCACTTAAGGCATTTTAATAAGTGTGCCTTTAATAACATAAAATGATGTGATATCCTGATAAATTAAATCCACTGCTACAATAGTGCATATAATTTTGAATTTTCATAAGTACATGGGTTATTTTGAAGGGAGAAAATACTCACAGACAAAGCAGATATAAATTCCTGTAGGTGCTTTTTCCTTAGGTAATTTTCAAAGAGAAAGTATACTAATGTTTTTCCTTTGTCAACTGGTACAAATTTCATGGTAAAAGCACCCATAGACTTTGAAAATATGTGGGCTGTTTGAAAATTGTCTCCTTGGGGTACATTTTCTAAAACTATTACCATATAAATCATGGGTTTATGCATGTAAACAAATTGTTATAAAATTGTCCAGGACTGAATTTATAAAAGTATGAATGTTACTTGATTTTGTGCAAACATGTACTCTAGAGGGTAGAGCTGAGATTTATATTCATGATTTTGATTTTAGAAAGCATGTGCATAAATTCCCATATGCAAGTTATGCATTGAAAAGAGCAGGTACACCTCTGGCTGGGTGAATCTGTATGCATACATTCTCATAGTTTTCTAAATGAACTTGTTTGTTTTAAAAATTTGTGTAACTCAGGGTAGACAAACTCTGGTCCTCGAGTGCCACAAACAGGTCTGTTTTTCAGCATATCCTGAAAAAATATGAATGAAATATATTTGATGCACCACCTCCATTGTATGCAAATGTATCTCATGCATATTCATTTTGAATATCCTGAGAACCGGACCTCTGGTGTCATTCTGTATATAGATACTGCATAACTTAGCTGTGATATTAAAAAATTCCCTTCCTATGTACTCTTGCAATATGTTATTGTATTTATAAAAGGTCCTAGAAATAATTTAAAAAAAAAATCAAATAATGCATTTCTTTGTGTATAGATCCCATAATGTATCATCTGACATTAGATGTAAATATAAAGAGTAAGGCATATTGAAATAATATGAAACATGGAGCATTCCCCAAAATGACCTAAACTAAATGAATTATGGATCATGCATCATGCTTCTCATGATCTGGTTCAAAAGGTTCATTTTGGATTAGAAATATTTTAACTCCTTAATCAAAGAAGGTTCCAAGGTTTAACTTTTTTTTTTTTTTTTAATAAGGGATTTGGCCCATTTCTCGGTAAAATATATAAAGGGCCTAATTTTCCAAAGCATTTACACACTTAAAACTGGAATTTAGATGTTTATGTACACTTCACCCACGTAAGTGGCCTTTTGAAAATTTCTATAGTATGGGCCAGATTTTCATTGGATTTTACAAAGGCCCGGTGACGTGCATAAAGCCCCGGGATGCATTTAAGTCCCGGGGCTTTGAAAAGTGGCGGGGAGGGGGCGGGACGGGGAATGTGGTGGGGCCAGAGGCCTCCAGCACAGCAGCCATTTGCCACTGTGTCGGAGGATCGTGTGCTGGCAGGCTGCCGACAGTCGCAAGAGGTAAGATAGAGGTCGGGGGGGGGGGTCTGGGAGGGAACGGGTGAAGGCTGCGGGCGTCAACGCACACAGGGTACACAATTGTGCACCACCTTGCGCGCGCCGACCCCTGATTTTATAACATGCGCGCACCTACGCACGCATGTTATAAAATCGGGCGTCCATGTGTGCGTGCCGGGCAGCATGCGCGCATAGACACCTGCGTGTAGGTTTTAAAATCCCTATATGCCATTGAGTTGTCAGTAGGTTTTACCAGTGTTAAAGGCATTGGAAAATTGCTACAAAGTATGTTACAATTACATGCGTAATTCCAGTTAAAGACATATTAGTAGGAATAAGAGGCTACAAATTCTTCTTCCTAATAGTGGGGCCGATGCAATACAGTGCGCTCAACCGAGCGCACTGTATAACCCACAGTCGGACGTGGGTTAAATAGGCGCTAATCCAGCCCCTAATGTAATAGGGGGATTAGCGCCTATTTAATGCGCGTCCGATGCAGAGTGAATGAAACAGCGCTCATCACATGCAAATGCATGTAAATGAGGCTATTACTCATTCACTCCAAATGCAAAAAAATAAATGTGTGTCTCAGACGCACATTTATCGCTCAGCCATTAATGCCTGCCTGGAGCAGGCATTAATGGCTGAGTGCATTGAAAAAGAAGAAAAAAAAATAACCTCAGCCGGCCACATTGAAGATCGACGCCGATATGCTCGGCGTCGTTTTTCATAACCAGCTGACTGCAGTTATGAAAACCGACACCGAGTTTATCGGCGTCGGTGTTCATAACTGGCAGACCGCCGGTAACCGCAGGGTCACGTTAGTAAGGAGGCGCTAAGGTCACAAGTGACCCTAGCGCCTCCTTGCTAGCGCGACCCCCTAATGTGTTTATTGCATGGCGCCCCCCCTTGCGGGCGCCATGCACACATTAAGAAAGCAGGTGCTGAAAAGTCAGCGCCCGCTTTCCGCATTTAATATTACATTGGCCCCAGTGTAAGTGAAGAATTAACTAAAAACAACTCTATCATCAATACCCCTTCATCTGTCTGGTTTTTCTGCTAAGCTCATGATGCTCTCATTAACTTAGCATTATGGAAGAAAGCCAAATTTCCATGCTTATGATATATAGTTTAATATAAATATTACAAGTCACTGAATATAAATCTATCAACTTTTCCATATCTATGTGAATTCATTTATGAAAAATGCCCTCCTCATATTTATAAATAATTATTTTCAAATTTAGGGGTCTGCTTACTAAGTGATGATATTTTTCTTGGTGCATGGTGACAGAGATAAGGGTCTGTATGCAGCTGACTGGTACTAGGGATGTGAATCATTTTTTGACGATTTAAAATATCGTCCGATATATTTTAAATCGTCAAAAATCGTTAGGGCCACGATACAATACCAATTCCCCCGATTTATCGTTAAAAAATCGTAAATCGGGGGAAGGGGGAGGGCAGGAAAACCGCGTATGGCCGGCGCCATTTTCCGTACGGAAAATGGCGCCGGCAGGAGATCGACTGCAGGAGGTTGTTCAGCGGCGGCCATACGCCGGCCATACGCGTATGGCCGGTGCCATTTTCCGTACGGAAAACGATTCGCGGCAAGAAATTGCTTCCTGAACCCCGCTGGACTCCCAGAAACTTTTGGCCAGCTTGGGGGGGCCTCCTGACCCCCACAAGACTTGCCAAAAGTCCAGCGGGGGTCCGGAATGACCTCCTGCGTCAAATCGTTTTTGTCTATGGCCGCCGCCATTTTGCGGCGGCCATTTTGCAAAATGGTGCCGGCTGAAGACAAAAGGATTCAATTGAGGGGGCCGTTCCGGACCGCCGCCGTTCTGGACCACCAGGTAATTTAAAGCATTTGGGGGGGTTCGGGAGGGTGGGGGATTTAATTTAAAGGGTCGGGGGTGGGTTTTAGGGGGTTGGCTCACGATTTTAACGATTTTTCACGATATTTTTAAAACCCAAACGGCAACAATACGATTCCCTCCCCCTCCCAGCCGAAATCGATCGTTAAGACGATCGAGGACACGATTCACATCTCTAACTGGTACCATCCTGAAAATGGTGATGGACCAGGGGCCTTAGGAGGGTGATCTGGGCTCCACTGGACCACCAGGACCATTAAGGTTATGGATTGGGGGGCTAGGGTAGAGAGGGTATAGCGATTTAGAGATGCGGATATAATTTTTTGGAGTAAAAGGGGCAGTGTTTGGGAGGATGGGGGGCAGAACCAGGCACAGACCCTTTAAATTTTCATTTCTTATTTTACTACTTTGGCCATCTCAAGAGATGGTGTGTGTGGGATGGGGGATATGCGGTATCAATAGACACCCAGGCATTTTACCTTGACTTCAGGCTGCTCAGACTCTTTAAGGAGACTCCTGGGAGCATAAGGACATATATTAGTATCCTGATGCTCCTGGGAAAAGTTAGCTATGCCTTTTGAGATATAATTAACTTTCCATAAAATAATATGGCATGCAAATTTTGATGCAAGCCATGTTATTTTATTAGCATATTTTTTTTAACTAGTGATGAGCTTATTTGTATGTATTTGCATGCAAATCCACTCATTTTAATACCTGTATTGTGCTGGGTTTTAAGATGGAGAGATAAAAAACATGATATTTAAAGAACTGTGTGTTATTGCCTTAACACTGAAGATGTTACTGTGCGTTAAAGCTTTAACAACACATTTTAGTAAATGGCACCCTTAAGTAGATCTTCTTACATTAACTTTTTCTTGTATTAATAATGTAAAAATAATGGAATACTTTATGCTATAAAAAATTATTATAAATATTTTATGGATAACTAATTCCTGATATGTCTAAATACTAAAAAAAATATGGCTAAAGCTTATTTTCAGGCTGAGTTATTTCTGGGAAACGAGAAACTTTGTTAAGAATTATAGCAATTTTGTCATCGCGTTGCCTCTTCTTTGCTATGTAGCTCTTTAAGCTGTAATATTAAACTATTCTTGAAAAAAAATATTTTGCAATACAGTCCTTGGTCATAACATGGCCATAGATGCTGGTAGATGAGAGCTACAGAATAAGTGGGTGATGAGTAAGGATTTCTAAAATAGTATCATCTTTTAAATAGGTCAACATACCATAATAGAAAATCTAAAACTCATTTGCTGCCGAGCTCCTCATTTCTCTCCATGTGATTTTACTACTATATTTCTTTAAAGTTTGAGCCTTGTGACAGTTAATTTTTGATACCATAATTGATGTCTAATGACAAGGAGAACACTAGTGAGACTTGTAGAACTTTAAAGGAAACTAAATCAAGGAAATGAATAAAAAGCCGACCTACTGAAATACAGTACTTCTAGACAGCAGTAAATCTTTCCTCAGAGAAACAGAAGTTTCAGGATTTTAAGACGGTATGTAAAATGACTAAATAAATAAATAGATAAGGTGAAAGTTGAACTCAAATAAATGCAGATGACCATCTTTTAAGCTAGGTAGGACTGGATTACCTTCTTGGTGTCTTTTGGTGGTGAGGAGGGGGAGGGGGGCAGGGAAAAGGAAGAGGATCCTCTGAAACAATTGCTAGCCAGGGAGCTTTACTTCACAAAAAATGCACCACAGGAAAAGGGATGTCTCCTTCTCCTCCTCTGCAGGGCTGGCCTATCTCAAGCACTGCTCAGCCTAATCCACAGTATCTTGTCAGACCCACCCCTGCAATGGAAGATGGGCTGACTGGCAGCTATGCCAGAGTGATCCAAGTTCTGACCCACCAATCCCACAAATTTGAGAGTGTGGGTCCAATGGAATGCTGTTGCTCAGGCTTGGCATCTTTTTAAAAGAAAGTGCACCAGAACAGAGGATGAGGCACCATTGTAAGGCTGGTGCTCCCAAGCAGCTGCTTACCCTACCTAATGCAAACTCCAGGCCTGAGTCTTGAGCTGGGATTAGCTGTATTGCAGGAGAGGATCAGGTTTAGGACCATGCACCTGACACTGAACTTTCAGTTCATCTTACATTTGCTGCAGTCAAAACTTTTGGGAAGGAAATTACAGATGATATCCTATAGATTTTTATTTATGACACCCAGGCCTTTCTTCCTGTTTTCTGACACCAGTTCTAGCCCTTCCCTGATTTTACCATACATTCACTTGAATTGCCAGAGGGTAGTCATTTTAGCCTATGGTACTAAAAATGACACAGTGGCTCAAAACATTATAGACTAACATTTATTGAGGCATAATTGTTTGAGGACAAGTGTCCAGTTATATCAAATATATCAGCTGAACTATTCAGAACTAGAGTATGATGTAGCATCATCATGCATTTCTAAAGCTGTCTTATCTTGACATGCTGAATACTACAGGTTTTCAATATTGTCTAACATTACAATGCTTGATTTTTCTTTATCAACTTGGAATGGATATACAGAACACTTTTCTGCTGTGGTATAATGCTATAAAATATGACAAGCTGGGATTTCAATTCATGTATATTCAATTTGTATATTCACTTTTTTAGACATATATCCCTTCTGAAACATGCACACATATGTTTGGAGCATAACTATCTGGTATTTCATAAACTGTGCACTTCTTGCTATGCAGTATTCTAAAATGATAGGTTAAATATCCATGTGTCCATTTGTGTGCACACATACAGTAACACAAATAGGCTTGAAAATTATCCCTCCTGAATGCAAATGGTGATTAGTGATCAGGCCTGGGGAGACCAGGTGTGCATACCATGCATTTGCACTGGGCAGCACACCAGGGGAGGGGGGGTGCAGTGGGCCAGCAGCAGCTGGACAGACTATGGGGCCACCAGCAGAGTTCAACCCGCCGATGGCTGAAGAAGAAGAAGAGAGGCCGCTGGCAGCTGAAAGAGAGGCCCGTGTTTTTGTGTGCGCGCACCTGTGCACAACTTCCACTCCTCTCCCCAAGCAGGAAGGCTGTTGGGCTGTGGTAGAGCTTATCCCACCATGACCAGATGACAATAGGAGGCCCTGTATGTGTGAGCTTGTATGTGTGTTTGAGTGAGAGCCTGTGTGTGTCTGTGAGAGCATGTTTGTATGTGACTGAGTGAGAGCCTATGTGCCTGTGAATGTGTCTGTGAAAGCCTGTGTGCTTGTGTGTGTGTTTGTGAATGTTTGTGTGCCTGTGAGAGCCTATGTGTGTCATATAGGCTCTCACAGGCACACACACATATACATACATAATATATCTGTGAGGGAAAAGGAGCCTGTATGTGAGAAAATGTGTGAAAGAATGAATGTGTTATTGTGTGTATGTGTGTGTGAGTGAGTTTGAGGGAAGATAAAATTTATACGGCCCTATCTCCCCCATTCCACAAAGATCTCAGGGTGACTGGAAATTAAAAGATCCTAGGTATGGGGAGCAGGAGATTTTAAAATCCTTATTAGTTTTAATTACTGGATGTAATTTGATGTTCTGCTCTTTTAAAATATTTCATTTTTTATGGGGAATAGAACATTTTTTAATTATTGGACTTTTTGTTCATCAGACATTTTGAAATATTTTATTGGTGTTTGGGAAATTTTGGATACTTTTATTCATTAACTGGTTTGAAATATTTATTCTTTTTACAAATATGATTTTACTATTATGATTGATGTTTTATATTTCTTTATTTTATTATTTAATGTTTTATGAAGAATGGTAATGTTTCTGTTTTTCCATTGTTGCTCTGCATGTAGAGGCTTTTTTTTGGGTTCCAGTTCAGTTCTTCTCAGCAAATTTATGATTATACTTTCTGATCTCTTCATTCTGTATTTGGTGAGGGTCTGTCTCTTGCAATGTGACATAGATGAGGGGGTGGGGGGGTGTCCATTTTTAGAAACATAGATTGAAGGAGGGCGCTGGACTTTATCTGATGGGCCAGGTTAGAGACTGAATGAATCGTGTGTGTGTGTGTGGGGGGGGGAGCACAGCAATTGTTTGCACAGGAAAACCTAGCACCAGCCCTGTTGGTGATAATTCTAATAATCATGAGAAAGCGTCTCAATATATATGCTGTACACATTCTTAATGTATTGACTCTCCCAGCCATCTCCTTCTCCCAGATCTGAATTCTTATGTTTTGAGAAATTGTAGAAGTCTTTTACAAATATAGAGGTGGATTTTAAAAGTGTTGCTTGCGCAAAAATTCCCACATCCATGATGTATGTGGGCTGCATGTGAGCAACACGGATTTTAAAAAGCTGTGAAGTACACACATATATACCAGAGCATGTGTCAAAAATAAGAGGGTAGAGCAGGGGCCTTCCAGGGTGGGTTCAACAGTAATGTATGGAACTCAGTATTTTAAAGCCAAAGACAGCAGCATGCATTGGCTTTTTATTCACCTAAATTTACTGCTGCTCCAAATGAGCAAGTCTGTACATCACACATTTTAGGGCTTACAGGACAGGGTGAGGAGTCTGGATCAACTGGGGGACATGCAGGATGAAGAACCAGAGGGGTCTGGAAGACCTTGATATTAACTGAGCAAACTGGTGGACTACTTGGAAAAACTGAGTTGTCCCTCGCGCAAGCATGTTTTAAAAGTCGCCTACATATGCTTGTAAAAGCTGACAAAGTCCTATGGAAGACACACACACTCTAGCTGTGTTCGAGTAACCTTTTAAAATTAAGAGCATATTTGTGCGCAGTTGGTGCATTTTCAAACATGTGCACAAGTGCATGCAAGATTTAAAATTCCAGCATATCTTGGCTTGTGAACGTTTACATGTGTATGGGGGCACGCGGGTTCATTTTAAAATGAGCTTGATATTGAGCAACACTTTTACAATATCTCAAATCATAAGAATTCAGATTTGGGAAAAGGAGGAGGCTGGGAGAGTCAATACAGTAAGACTGTGTAGAGTACCTACTTTTTCTAGCTATTTTATAAACATACAATACGTGGCTGACCTGGAATTTCTGCCTTGTGTTGATTGAATAAAAAAAAAGACTATTTTGTTGTGAGGATTCAGGCTGCCCCTAATCAATAGAGAGAATTATTTTTTTTTGGTTAGATCTTTAACATCAGTTTGCAATACAAGTTTACAGTGTGGTCCTCCTTTCAGTCTGGATTCAATTGGGTGTTTCTTTATTGATAAAATTAACAATTACACTTCCCACATGCCTCTTTTTTTGGGGGTATGTGGGAAATACTGTAGAAATACCCTCGGTGACCTGGGACAATTTTGAGATGGTAGCAGCTGAGGAAAGAAAGTCTATTGTTTCAGATGTAATACATTATGACCTTCATCTAACTGTTTTCTAGTATCACTGAACGTATTATGCAATATTATTGTACTTTGTTTAACTTCATTCGTTAACTTTTCACTTATGGTGGGTGTCATTGCTCTCACTGAAGTTGGCAACAGTTTGCCCAGTGGTGAAGAACTCAAAGGCTGATACTTCATCTTTGGCACATTATAGCTCCACATCGAATCTCCTCTTCCTTGCATAAGTTCTGGAGAAGGCTGTCTTGAAACAATTGACAGAGTATTTAAATAATCACTCATTATTAGATGACTACCAATTTAGTTTTATGGCAGGGCAGATCTCCTATTGTCTATATCTAAGGAGATCAGAGGGAGATTCAATGTGGAGATTGGAGTACTTTTAGTCATGATAGATGTGATGTTGGCATTTGATTTAGTTAATCATGCAATTTTGATTTTGCATTTGGAACATCTGGATTTGTGAGATGCTGTGTGTAAATGATTTGAGTCTTTTTTTATCTATGAGATCTCAGAGAACAGTAATGCATACTCAATATTCAAACATTTTTCCATAACAAGAGGCATGCTGTAGGAATCTGCATTATCTGCCACCTTATTTAAAATATTTGTATTACCATTATGTAAACTACTGGAAAGGTTGGGGGTCCAATATTAGGCATATGCAAATGACTTTCCGTTTTTGGTACCTGTGACTTCTTCAGTTACAGATGCGCTATAGAGAGCGATTTGTTGCCTAGATGCAATTAAGGAATGGTTAACAGAAAATAGATTATTATTAAATATAGGAAAATCAGAAATTCTTTATTTGTCAAGAGCAAAGTCCAATGCTGTACCACATATATTTCCATTTGCAGGGGAGCACATAAGGATTGCGAGTCAGGCACTCAGTCTAGGAGTAATAATAGATTCTTCAATGTCTTTCTTGCCTCAGGTTAGGAAAGTAGTAAAGATATCTTATTCTATGTTGAAAATGCTATGGCAATTGAAGCCTTTCTTGTTGCCTACAGACTTACAAACAATAATGCATGCATTGGTGGTTACAGCAGTAGAATATTATAATGTTTTATACATAGGGTTACAACAATATATTGCATATTCTTTACAGCTGCGCAGAATTCTGCAGTACTGGTTGTTACCGGTATTACTTTGAGGACACATATGACACCCATGCTGTGGGACCTACACTGGTTACTGATTAAATTTAGGGTGATGTTCAAAGGATTATTGCTGGCTTTTCAGGTTTTACATGGTAAGGCACCTAAATGCTCAACCAGATCCAACATTAAGGTCAGCATCACAACACCTATTAGATGTTCCAAACTTCAAAAACTTTAGTTGGAGAAGTCAAGGCACCGCCTTTTTTGCATAATGGGTCCCACATGGAGGAATGGCACTTCCTGTGGAACTTTGGACCGAATAGTTATTGGTAAGGTTTAAGAAATTTTTAAAAACGTATCTATTTATTAGGGCTTATGATGATTATATTGATTGAATTTCTCTGGAGTGGTGTAGAATGAACACTAGTTGTATTTATTTTTATTTTAAATCATGTTATGTTATGTTTATTTGTAATGTATTGTTTTATATGATTTGCTTATTTTATGAATATAAATTGTTAACCGCCGAGAAGTGTTGATAGCATGGCCAACAAGTTTTTAAAATAAAATAAATATATATAATTTAGGTGCATATAAAAATAGAATATGTACATGTAAAACCAGGTATTTTATAATGCATTTGCATATAAATAATTTCTTGTGCATATATTGAAATCACCAGTTCACTGATATGTCTTCCAGTTCACCAGTCCATATTCAGTTCACTGAGACCCTCTAGCACTTCATTCTGAATCTTCACCAGTTTGCCCCGACCTCCCACCCCAAAATTGCAATAGACAAGTCCAATATTAATTGCCTTAGTTAATTAACAGGTGTTAATTTGTGTGAATAAGTTAGATAATTTATAAAATATTGCTTGTAAAATAGCAACTTCTATGTATACTTGTTGACCTGACCCTAGAACGCCCATACTGACCTTATTATGCATCGGTAAATGTGTGTGCAAAACCAAAAATACGCACATACTTTTGATGTTTATAAAACAGCAAGTACATAAATACAGGCTACTTACACTAATTTTCTGCAGGTAGCCCGTTTGAAAAATTACTCATTCTGTCCTAAATTTACTCAGTTAACTTTAGTTGGGTATATTCAGTAGCAGGTTTACCAGGTAATAGGAGTATGCAGAGGAAAAATTATAATTTCATTGGTTCATTCATTTTGTAGGGTACCTACATTCAGTTCATAACTGAAAAAAATCATTTATTCATGTTATTCATTCATTTTTTTTACAATTACAATCAATGAGGGAAACACTGCAGGCTATTTTGGGCTCCAAAATTGGGGTTTTATCATCATTTCTAATAAAACATCAACAGAAGGGAGAAAGCATGGCAATTCATCAAGATTATATCAACACAGCATCAAAAGTAATATGAATAGCCTTAGATAGGCACTATCATGGAGCAAAGCGATACCTGCAGTGGCAGGAATTCTCCAAGACACTCTCAAAGGAGCAAAGTAAATGCAAGAGGGGGAAGAACACCCCAAGGCTTCATAAGAAAGCACAAATAACATTGGTATGAACTCGAAGGCAGAATGAAAGGAAAAATGGCACCGAGGGTAGCATCATCATCATAAAGCATCATGAAGTGGGAATGAAGCAGAGAAGGTTGCAAGGAAAACCCCAAGGCACAGATAGAGGGACAAATCAGAACAGAGTGGTATAAACAAGCCAAGACACCATGAGAGGTGAAAAGCAACACCCCACAGTGGCAAAAACTCACCAAAGTGTAGAGTCAGGCGTATGTCAGCAAGGCTGAGTGACAGAAAGAACCCCAAGTTGTAATATGAGAGATAAAGCAGCGAAGCAGAGTGAAATGGGCAGTGTCTGTCTTCCTATTATAGCACTTGCCACATCAGATTAAGTACAAGAGAATGAACTGCAATCAGTATTACTTTTCTGACATAAGCTTTTATTACATATCATAATTTAAATTAAACTTGCTGCTGGATGGAATTTTGGATTTCTTGTGAAATTTGCTTTCCAATTTAAATTTTTGTCACAATCAGAATATGTATTTGGTCTCTCATATATGTTACTTTCCTGATAATTTTTTAGGTTTGCTTTAATAAGAAAGCTTTTCTCATATTCTACAGCTGAGCACATTCTCTACCCTTTGTTGATATTCTGGTGTTGAATTAGTTTTATCTTTCTACTGAAATCTTTACCACATTCAGGAAATGTAAAATTTTCCTTCTGTTCATCTTTCTCTCTTGTGCCTGCATTTCTTCCTTCTGACTGAGAGTTTATGGGGACAACAAACCCCTCTAAAACCAAGAAAAAAGAAGTGTGAGAGAACTAAGCTGGGATCTGTACAACAAAACAGATGGGATAGGAGGGGAGACATTTTTATTTCTTCAAAACACCCCAGTATAATCAACAGAGATGCACGGTGAGAGAACTAGGCTGGGATTGTACAAGAGTACAACAAAAAGAAGAATGAAGAAAGAGGAAGGATGGGAGGATGGGAGGATGGAGGAGAAAGTTTTATTTTGTTTTCTCAATTTTTTTTCTGAAGTCATAAAAACTCAGTATAACCAATAAGCAAACAAAGAGGGTAGGATAACTAAGTTAAGATCCAAACAGCAAACAACATGAATAAACAAAATCTCCCATGCTGGTATATAATAGTTATGATGGGTAGGCAGAATATTAGCAGCAAGGCCCCTAAGGTAATTTGAAAAATGGCAAGTAAGCATGTGGCAGCATGACACAAAGTAGGACATCTGGGTCATGAGAGGTAGGCATGAGTCAGCATGACCACTAAGGTGGTACACCTGGTGCTTGTCAGATAGGTACGGTATATGGCAGGAAGACCCATAAAGTAGCACAAAAGGGGGCATAGCAGGAAGGTAGAGTGACAGCAGCAAGATTACTGAGATGGAGCACAAGGGCATGGGAAGGTATGTAGATAAGTAGCAGCAAAACCATAAAGTGGTATTTCTGGGGTAAGGAAGATAGGGAGAATGGTAGCAGCAAGACCTCTAAGGTGGTATATAAGGGACATGGAAAGAAAGCGCATGACAGCAAAAACTCTAAGGTGGTCTATAAGGAGCATGGCAGGTAGGCAGAATGATAGCAGCAAGACACCTAAGGTGGTACATCTTGGCCATGGCAGGTAGGCAGATTCGAAGTAAGACCTTAAAGGTGTTTTCAGTCATCTTGCCACTAATATGGAAATTCTGGAAACTCAGGTAAAGGTAGATTGACTTTCAAAAAATCAGCTTTTCCATCACTCTGGTGTCAGCCTAGAGTGATGGGGGCTCATAATGTCCTCTGTCATTGAGAAGTTACATTCACTGTACACTCTGGTTGATGGTCAGAAAAGATAGTGCTGAGCTACCTTGGCTAAGTCTGGCCAGCCTGCAGACTTGCATGCCCAGTATACTAGACCATCTGTGTCCATGTCCTTGTTGAGCTCTGCAAGATAGCATGTCACAAAAATTTGTGCTGGGGTGGGCCAAGGGTCTCTCTTTTCAGGAGCATTAGCTATGGCCTGTAACAAGAAAAACTGTTCTTTGTGGGCAAAGTGGCTTTGGAGTACTGAGGTGGGGAAAGAGGTGGTAGCTGACAGGGTGCTGCTCTTGCTTGTATTACTCTCTGAGATGGCCACTCTTTCCTGTGCTATATCCTGTGAAGTAGATACATATAAAGCTCACAGAACTCTGTAAAGGACCAGTATAAGCTATCTGGTCCTGGTCCACCTTAAGACAGAACATTATGGGTACCAGGTGGCTCTCAGTATAGGATATAATGTAGTCTCAGATGGAAGCAGAAAGAGGCTCAGGAACTCCAGAAGACAGTAAACGTGAGTAGAGAGAGGAAGCAGTCCTGGAAAATAAGATTGTTAAATGTTTTGTGTTGGTGAATGCTATGTGAAACACTGAAGTTTTGAAGCATTGTAAATAAAAAGCACTGAAAAAAGCCTTGATCGCTCATGTGTTGTGCCAAACATCACCACTGAGTCTCAGCCTCTGGCACTCCTATTCACACACCCTAGCTACTAGCATCTCCTTCATGAATGTGAGATACTGGGACTTCAGGGCAAGACTCCGTTTCACCTATGGATCACAAAGTATAGCAAGCATAGTTATGTATGAGATGTTTCAGTCTCTTTTGCACCGGCTACTGCAACACATCTGCACAGAAACTGCAACACATCTTCTTCCATTCCCTCTTGCTCACAGAAGCACTTTAACTTTTCTTTTAGAATATTTACTATAGGGATGACCCCGGCCAAGGTAGTGCTTCTGGAACTCAGATCCTCCTTAACATCCTTGAAGGGAGTCAGTATTTAAATGAGCTGCCTCATAATAACAAATCATGATGCCCTAGGGGGCTTGGTGTCAGGAGAGTCAAATGAAGGCGGCTGACAGTAGAAGGTCTTCCACCTATGCCAGCCACCTTCCTTTTGGGTTTATATTTACTTTTATTTATTAATCGCTTACACAAGCGGCCCAAGCAACATACATAAAAACATTCAAACCAAAATGCTAAACAATAAAATGATACTGTTGCGAGTGTGGAGGTGCGGTCGCTTGCTCTAGGGGGATGTGAGCTTTTGGGCCCACTGTGTGTGCCCCAAGGCACACACAGTGGGAGGAGACAGTGTCCAAGAATGGGTTGGAGCTGGAACAAGGCTGGATCAGGATCGAAATGTGGAAAATCGAGGAAGTGGAACAAAGCAGGCTTAGACCTCCACTGGATCTGCACACACAGGTGAGACCCAGAAATGCAATGCTGGTCTCAAGAGCAGTCCTCTGGCCACTTGGTAGCCCTTCTGGACCCGACGCTTGGGAATGACGAGTGCGTGAGGCCAGACGGAGACTGAGGGCAGGAACAAGATGAGACATGGAACTCAGTAACTTGGAAGACTCAGATGAGGCCTCGAGGAACTTGGAAGACTCAGACAAGGACTCGAGGAACTTGGAAGACTCAGACAAGGACTCAAGGGACTTGGAAGACACAGGCGAGGATTCAGGCACTAGTACAGAGTGAGCACTTCACTGCAGTGCACCCTACACAGCCGTCCATGGCTGGTCATGGACCACGCCAGAAGGGAAGCAAACTCCAGACGAGAAGATGAAGAATTGGAACTGGAAACATGATGAAGATTCAGGAGAAGCCTGCACCAAAGCACGCCCTACACAGCCGCCTGTGGCTGGTTGTGGACCATGCTGAAGTGGAGCATGTTCTGGCTTGAGTCTAGGGCATGGACGGAAGCAGGAACAAGCAACTCTGAAGACTGGGAACAGGATTCAAGGCTCAGGATTCAAGGATTGAGAATTCGGATTCAGGAACAGACCTCGGCATTAAAAGCAAGGGCCTTACGAAGACTTGCACTGCAGACATGGAGACAGGCCTTGTGCCATGAAGTGCCCTACACAGTCCACCATGGGCTGGTCACGGACAATGACGGTGGCACACAGGAAAGGTGCACGAGCAGGAAACCTGGAAGCAGGACGAAGACCAGGAGTGGAACATCAGGAACATGGAATGTCAGGACACCAAAGAAGAGCAGGACCAGGAACATTCACAGGAGACCAGGAACATCGAACATGAAAACCATCAAGACATGGGGAGACCAGGGAGAACCTTGCATGGTGAAGGAAGCACAGATAACTGTGAGGATCCATGCAAAGGCATGGAACATCCACAGGAGACCAGGAACATCTAACATCAAAAGAAGAGCTATTTAAACATGAGGAGACCACAGAGCAAAGGCCTGAGGAGAACAAGCTGAACAAGCTGAGCCCTTTTAATGGGCTGGACAAGGCACAGGAAGATGTCATAATCCAATAGGGCCGTGGGCTTTTCACGCCGCTGGCCCTTTAAAAGAAGAACAGAGGCGTGCACACGCGCCTAGAGGAGCCAGGAAGTGGAGGAAGTCGGCATTGGCGGCATACCTGCTCCATGAAGAGGCATCCCGGCAGTAGCTTCCATGCCGCGAAGAAAGGCAGCAGCCCCTCCTGCCGCATACAGTGGTGTCGGGCCATGAGGATCGGCAGCGTCAGTCAGGGGCAGCATAGGCAGGAAGAAACAAGAAATTCCTGCAGCGTCAGGCCAGGAAGGTGGTCGGGTGCCGGCCCGATCGGCGTGGAAGGTAAGAGGCTGCTCGCAGGATGGGCTCTGCGAGCGGCATCATAACAGATACATCACAAAACATAATTTATCAAATTCCTTAAGTTCAATAGGTGCCTGAAGAACAATCTTATAAAACCGTCATAAACACAATAATTAAATTATTTCCTTGAAATTAAATGGATTGAGCCATTTGGTGCCGATTGCCAGTGAGGCATAAAAAACAGGTGTAGCCCCCAACATAAACAAAGAAAGAGGCCTGGAATAGAGTGAAGAGCTGGAATAAAATAGGAAACCATGAAGAATAACAGGGAGGAATGCTGATTGTAGAATATGCAAAGTCTTCAGAACACAGGAATGGAGAAGGTAGGACCAAGCTCTGCCAAGTGACTTATGAAACTGCCTCTGTATAAATACATGACTATACAGGAAACAAAATGGCTGTCAGGGGAACAAGGGACATTGGGTTGGGAGGATTGGATAGATGGTCCAAAAGAGATGATAGTGCCACCTTCAAGCCATAGAATAATCCAGCAATGGATCCTTACAGTTCCCTCCCCCCCCCCAGAAGGCCTCCTGATGGCCCCTTACATTTCTTTGCAATAAATTTCTTCAGACAACAAGGTGCATAAAGATCCAATGCATCATCCCATTATTTTTATTTGGGGCCATACTCTTTTCAAGGGACCAAGTACTATATTGCATTGCAGGACATTCTAGAATGCAGAATCTCTCCAACCTCAAATTCAGATTGGCCATCAACCAGAACTAGATCCAGAGGTGTTCCTTGCCTACTGAAAGGATTTGGCATGGCCGACTTCAAGAAGTAGATGTGAAAAGAGGATGGTATCTTAAGTGTGTTGGGAAGCTGAAAATACATGGATACTGAGTTGATTTTCTCAATAATGGCATATGGCCCTATGTAATTGGGACCAAGCTTAATGCACTGGAGCTTCATATTTAGATTCTTTGTAGATAGCCAGACCTTGTCACCAACATGAAACTAGGGTTCATGTCTACAATGATGGTCAGTGAATTTCTTCTGCTGGATCACAGTTTCCTCCAAATTATTTCACATCTGTACCCAAGTTTTTTGTAAGTGTTGTTCCAAGCCATCAGCTGCAAGAATTTCAGCAGCTGAAGCAGGTATCAGCCATAAACTGTGAAGAATGGACAAACTTTCATAGATTTGATTCTCTAACATGATCATTGTGAGCAAGCTCAGCTCATGCGAGCAATTTGGCCCAGTCATTCTTATGCGCAGAGATGACCCATCTAAGGAACTGCTCAAGATCTTGGTTGGCCCTCTCCAAAAGGCCATTTGGCTGGGGATGGTATTCTGAGGAAAACTGCAAACTGATATCAAAATCTTTACAAAAGGCCCTCCATAATCTGGAAACGAATTGGGGATTATAAGGGAGTATATAAAAAAACCTCCCTCAGAACATCTTAAAGGATCAGCCACAGCTATCTGTACTAGTCCTCCTTAAGTCCCAACCCAGCAAGGAATTCTGGGCTAGGATAGCCCAGAATTCCTGGGCTTTTATCCCTGGGCAGACCAGGGATAAAAGACCAGAGCCCAGAGGGTTGAGAGAGGCCCTGGAGAGCAGAGGGAAAACCTTCTTATAAGAGGACAGGTTGCCATTGAGGTTTGAATACTGTCAGAACAGCAAGGTGAACTGCATCTGCTTTATATTTTGCTTTCACTGTAAATAAAAATGCACATAAGGAAACAGCCAGAGTCTGCCTCTTTTGTTTTCCTGGCTGTTTCCCAAGCTGCTACCACCCAAGTTACCACATATGGAATACAAAGTGGGATATCTTGCCTAAGCAGGAAGCACAGGTGGAAGCCCACAACCACAGCAGAGAAAAAAAAACTGCAGAGAGATACCCTGGCTGGAGGCAGCCCATGAAGCAGAGAAGATGGAGTAAGTTGTCCAGGTCCTTAGTACAGGGCAGGAGCAATTGCAGAATGCCATACAAATGCAAATGACCAGCAACAAATGCTGCAAGACCAGCAGCAGGTGCTTTGAGAGCAACCTAAACAGCAAAACACAGTGCTGACTAAGGTAGCACAGGCCATACAGACTGCTGTGGCCAGGATAACCCAGGGAAATCCGTTACCTCACATACTGTTTAAACTTAAGGCAGGCAAGGACTCAGATGTGTTCCTGAAAAATTTTGAGAGGACCGCCTGCCTATTGGCCTGGGATAACAATCAATACAGGGTCTAATGGATGCATCATTCTTTTGTACAAAGAAGAATCTTGTGCTGTGTAGGGGACTTGATTTTTTTGAATATGCATGGACATGGCCTTAGTTTCCGGGTCCTGACTAAGGGTATGTCTGGCCTCGAGGCAGCAAGATTCCAGGAAGCAGTTCAATGGCGCAATTGTACTCCTGATGCCATAGTAGCATCTCCGCTTGCTTTTTTATGAAAACAGCTGTAAAAGCTTGATACTGCATTAGATGGCCAAGAGGGTATTTCTACTACAGAAGCCATGAGAGTGGTAGCTATAGACCTTGGATCTGGAACACGAGAAGGAAGAAGAAGAACAATAACAAGGTACAATGTGTCCTGAATGCTAGTCAATGAATGAGTTATGTAATTGAAACCGAAATAACCCAAAAAGAACTATTCAGGAAGGTGATTCAAAGACGAAGAACAAAATGGTTTCAAAGTGCCATGGCCTACTAGAAGATTCAGGTCCACTGCTACCTGTTGCGCCCTTCCTTATTTCAAAGCCAGCAATCAATAGTAACAATGGAGGCTGGTGCAGGATTGGATCGAATAAGAATTCCTTGCAGGGGTACAAAATCCAGGGCAAGGGTCTCCACTGATCCTAATGGCCAATGCAAGGAGACTGAGACTGAAAGATGCTGAACTACATGATTGAGGTCCAAAGGAATCTGCTTCTGTGGGGCCAGAGATAAACATTGACCAAACCTGGGTTTTTAACCAAGGTCACCACAGTAGATGCAAAGAAAAGCTAGTATCAATATGGCCCTGTTCCATAGGACTGTCGTCTTCTAAATTTCTCATTCAGCGATAGAGATGAGGTGGATTGGAGGCCCACATTTCTTCTTTGGGGATAGGAGATTGGGAAGGCCTAGAGGCATAGTATGTTTCAGGGGAGGATGGGGCAATGAAGGGAATTTTACCATGCTAACCAAATAACTTTTATTTTGGGACAGTTAGTGTAGGAAAACCTGAGATAACAGATATATAAATGCTTCCATGGTCTCACTGTCTTTATATTGTCTCTCAGTGGGAGCACATAGAGGAGAAGATCATCTTGCTGGTGGCTGAAGAGAACTGGTAAGTATTGCTTTGGAAAATGTTACAACTCAATACGTTTTGGGGAGAGGTAAACTATTTGGGTATACTATTGTGATTGTGTGTGTGTGTGTGTGTGTTTGTTAAAAAGAAAAGCAAGCCAAAAGGTAAATGAAGTCTTAGAGTTTGTGAGATTGTTATAAAAAGTTAGACAAAAGATAGTGAAAAGCATAGAGTTTGTGTGTTTGTTATATAAAGCTAGCCAAAAGGTAGGAGAAAGCTTAGCGGTAGATTTTTAAAAACAGCGCGATCGCGTACTTTTGTTTGCGCAGCAGGCGCAAACAAAAGTACGCTGGATTTTATGAGATACGCGCATAGCCACGCGTATCCTCTAAAATCCTGGATCGGCGCGCGCAAGGCTGCCGATTTTGGGCAGCTGACGCGCGCCGAGCCGCGCAGTCTGCCTCCGTTCCCTCCGAGGCCGCTCCGAAATCGGAGCGGCCTCGGAGGGAACTCTCTTTTGCCCTCCCCTCACCTTCCCCTCCCTTCCTCTACCTAACCCACCCCCCCGGCCCTATCTAACCCCCCCTCACCTTTGTCCGTAGATTTACGCCTGCGAGAAGCAGACGTAAATCTATGCGGCCTATGGAAAATAGGCGCGCCGGCGCGCAAGGCCCTGCTCGCTTAAATCCGGGCGGATTTACGCGAGCAGGGCTTTTAAAATCCGCCCGTTAGAGTTTTTATGTTAGTTATAAAAAGCTAGCTAAAAAAAAGTAGGAAAAAGCTTAAAGTTTGTGTTTGTTATAAAAAGGAAAAAGCCTAGAATTATGTGTTTGTTATAAAAAGCTAGCCAAAAGGTAGGAAAATACTTAGCCTTTGTGTGTGTTTGTCTTTCCCTCCCTCCTACCCTTAGCTCATTCTTTGATTTATAGACAGGAGACACTTTCACATTAAAAATCAATTAGCCTTTTATCTAAAACACACAATTGCCCTGGCCTTATCAAGATTTTAATTTGCTATTGCAGGTTACTACCAGATTAATAGTGAATATACCAATAAATTTAATGGACTCTTATTTACACATTCCTATTCTATTAGCAACCTAAACATAACTAAGAGCTCAACAAAATTAAGATGAAGGCAGCAATCCTGCAGCAAGAAGGAGGCCTTCCAGTCTTCTGCATCAAATGTCACATGTATGATTTTTTAGCCGCCGGTGAGAGGGGATATTTGTGCACCCAGTCAAAAGAGCTCCTGGCTCTCAGAGAACCAGTCCAATCTCTTGAGGGTGGAGTGGCAGACCTGGAGGAGCTAAAGCAGACAGAAAGATTTATAGATGAGACCTTCAGGGAAAGTCACCTTTAGACTTGCAGGGAATTCCTTTTACAATATATGCAGATGATCTTCAGCTGTTCTTTGTAATAAAAGGTGATCCTTGAGTTTATTTTAATCAGATTGCTACAAGTGTTCAAGTAATTAATGAATGGAAGAAGCAGAATCATTTGATCCTTAATGTTCAAAACACTGAGATAATCTGTTTTTTAAGAGAACAAGATCTCTTATCTAAGTATGAAAGAAGTACACTTTTCCTATTGGGAACTTTAGTCCCATTTAAAAACTCAGTTTATAATCTTGGGGTTTTATTTGATAATAGGTTAACCTTTAAGGATCACATTTATCATGTACTGAAATCTGCTTATTTTATTGAGACATTTGAAATACATTCTGAAATTCTATAACTTTTGGATTGTGGTTCAAGCATTCGTGCTGTGCACTTTTAATTATTATAATTCCTTATTTGTGGGGTTACCGGCTGCTTCTATTCGAGTATTTCAAATGCTACAAAATTTTGCAGCCCGTTTAATTTCAAGCACTCAGTGCTGGGAGCATATATCTCCAAGGCTGAAAGAGCTTCATTGGCTCCCTGTTGGATACAGGATTAAATTTAAGATGTTAGGGCTAGATTTTCTAATGACGCAGAGCTCTCTGAATTTCGCGGTAATGGGGGGTGGGGGGGTGAAGTGGGGAACGGGCCTGCAAAAGCCAGCAGCAATCGCACCACCGTGGTGTTATCGCTGCCAGCTTTTGCACCCAATAGCACCATCATAAAAGGTGGTGCTATTGGGTGTGCTACTGGCAGCGATAAGGGTTCCTACCTTTTCGCCACCAGTGATGTTTCCGCCACATCCGCCCTGGTGCCTCCCCAACTCCTCCTCTTCCGGTGCCGATGCCACCCCGACTCCGCCCCTATGAAGCTATCACACACAAAAAGGGACTTTTCGTGTGCGATATCAATAGAAAATGACCCCCTTAGTCCTGAATTCTAAAATGCTAAAATTGAATGGTCCTAGTTATTTAGCAAATTCTTTACAGATTTACACACCTGGCTATGTGTTGAGGTCTGATAATAAGAATTTATTATAAATTCTCACAGTTAAGGCAGCACGCTTGAATGAGACATGGTTGAGGTCCTTCTAAGTAGTAGGATCTCAACTATTGAATCCTCTACCTTTGACCTTAGGCAATATTAAAGTTATTAATTTATTTAACATGTCAAGGCATATTTGTTGTGTAGACTTTTAAATTGAAAAATAAGTGCAGTTTAATGTGCTCAGCAGGAATTATTTATGAAATTTGCATTTTATAATTATTGTTTTAATATTTTAATATTTAAACTTGTTTTAATTTTGATTTATGTAAGTTTGTATTTTATTATTCTACTTCCAATTGTAATCTGTTTAGCACAATTTGTCGCTATATGTGGACTATTCATATTTTTTAATTAATTAATTAAATAGTAGTCAAGTCCCAATTCCAGTCTGGCAGCCCTTGGAGGAGGAGGAAGGTCTCATGGTCAGAGAGCATAAACCTGGTGCAGCAGGAAGTGATCCTTTAGCAAGCACCTGCTCTCCAGGTAATGCATTGTCCTCTCACACCTTGAATGTGTCTCCCAGAGCTACTGTCCAGGAGGGAAGGGTTAAATCGTCCATCATGGTTGGTGATTCAATTATTAGGAAAGTAGATAGCTGGGTGGCTGGTGGGTATGAGGATCATCTGGTAACATACTTGACTGCAGCAAAGGTTGTGGTCCTCACGCATCACCTAGATAAGATTTTAGATAGTGCTGGGGAGGAGCCGGCTGTCATAGCACATGTGGACACCAACAACATAGGAAAATGTGGGAGGCAGGTTCTAGAAGCTAAAGTTAGACTCTTAGGTAGAAAGTTGAAATCCAGAACCTCCAGGGTATCATTCTCTGAAATGCTTCCTGTTCTATGCGCAGGTCCCTAGAGGCAGGCAGAGCTCTGGAGTCTCAATGCGTGGATGAGATTATAGTGCAAGGAAGAGGGACTCAGTTTTGTAGAGAACTGGGAAACCTTTTGGGGAAGGGGGAGTCTTTTCTGAAGGGACAGGTTCCACCTTAACCAGGGTGGAACAAGGCTGCTGGAGCTAACCTTTAAAATGAAGATAGAGCAGCTTTTAAACTAGAACAAAGGAGAAAACTGACAGTCACTCAGAAGTGTATGGTTCAGAGGGAGGTATCTTCAAAAGATACTAATGAAGCAGGAGAGTTAGAGCATCCTAACAGAGAGGTTCCAATAAAACTCAAAGAAGTCCATATGCCTATAAGAAAAGAATCACCTGAGCTAAAAGATTCCAAATTATTCCTGTCAGCTGAAAAGCTGACTGTTAATATAAACACTCTTTGAAATGTCTCTATGCCAATGCCAGAAATCTAAGAAATAAGATGAGAGAGTTAGAGTGTAGAATAGTAAATGATAAAATAGACTTAACTGGCATCTCAGAGACATGGTGGAAGTAGAATAACCAATGGGATAGTGCTATACCAGGGTACAAATATATCTCAATGATATGGAGGAGCAACTCCGTGGGGGGGCAGGGGGGATGGTGCTTTATGTCCAGGATGGCATAGAGTCCAACAGGATAAGGATCCTGCAAGAGACTAAGGGCCGGATTTTAAAAGGCTTACACGCATAAGTTATGTGTGTAACCCTTTTAAAACCCTCCTGCGCCAAGCCTATTTTGAATAGGCTCGGCGGCGCACGCAAGCCCCGGGAGGCGCGTAAGTCCCAGGGCTTCACCAGTGGGGACATGTCGGGGGGCGAGTCGGGGCTGACGCAACATGTGGGGTGTTATGGGGGGCGTGGTGTGGCCCGTGGCGTCGCCGAGGCCTCCAAAACGGGTCCCGGGCCGGGGAATCGCGCGCCAGCATCCCACTGGTGCAGGCATAACTTTTAAAACACAGGTAGGGGGGGTTTTGATAGGGCCGGGGGGGGGGTTAGGTAGGGAAAGGGAGGGCAAGGTGCGGGGGGTGGAGGGAATGGGCAGCTCGCACAGGGATCGGCCCGCGCAAGGTGCACAAATGTGCACCCCCTTGCGTGCGCCGACCCCGGATTTTATAAGATACGCACCGGTACGCGTGTATCTTATAAAATCCCACCTGGTGTGCGAACAAAAGTACGCGCGGGCATAGATTTATAAAATCTACCCCTAAATGCACAATAGAAACCTTATGGGTAGAAATACATGTGTTTTGGGGTAGAGTATAGTGATAGGAATATACTACCATCCATTTGGTCAAAATTATGAGACAGATGATGAAATGCTAAGAAAAATTATGAAATCTAACCAAATTGGTAGTGCAGTAATAATGGGAGATTTCAATTACCCCAAAATTGTCTGGGTAAGTGTAAAACCAGATCATTCTAGTGAGATAAAGTACCTGAATAGAATACATGAACCTGAAAGATGTAGTAGGCCAGACTGACAAACTGAAAAGTAGCAAATCATCTGGTCCAAATGGTATACATCCCAGGGTTCTGAAAGAATTAAAAAATGAAATTTCAGACCAAGTAATTTTGTAACCTATCATTAAAGTCATCCATTGTATCTGAAGACTGAAAGGTGGTCAATGCAACCTCGATATATAAAAAGGGCTCCAGAGGTGATCTAGGAAACCACAGATTGGTGAACCTGACTTCCATGCCAGGAAAAACTGTGGAAACTAATATAAAGAATAAAATCACAGAACATATAGATAGACATGATTTAATGGGACACAACCAGCATGGATTTACCCAAGGGAAATCTTGCCTCACAAATCTGCTACATTTTTTGAAGGGGTAAATAAGCATGTGGATAAAGATGAAATCAAAGTTCTGGTGTATTTGGATTTTCAGAAAGTATTTGGAAAAATCCCTCATGAAAGGCTTCTAAGAAAACTAAAATGTCATGGGATAGGAAGTGATGTCCTTTTGAGGATTGCAAACTGATTAAAAATAGGATAGTAGGATTAAATGGACTGTTTTCGCAGTGGAAATAGGTAAATAGTGGAATATCTTAGGGATCTGTACTTGGACTGGTGCTTTTTAATATATTTATAAATTATCTGGAAAGAGATATGATGAGTAAGGTAATCAGTTTTTCAGATGACACAAAATTATTCACAGTAGTTAAATCATTGTGATAAATTGCAGGAGGATCTTGGAAGACTGGAAGATTAGCCATCCATATGGCAGATGAAATATAATGTTGACAATGGCAAGGTGATCCATATAGGGAAAAATAACCCATGCTGTAACTACAATGTTATATTCCATTTTAGGAGTTAACCATCCAGGAAAAAGATCTGGGCATCATAGTGGATATTACATTGAAATCATCAGCTCAGTGTGCTACAGTGGTCAAAAAAGCAAACAAAATGTTAAGAAATATTAGGAAGGGATTGCATCCTAGGATATGCATCCTAGGGTTCTGAAGGAACTAAAAAATGAAATTTCTGATCTATTAGTTAAAATGTGTAACCTATCATTAAAATCATCCATTGTACCTGAAGACTGGAGGGTGGCCAATGTAACCCCAATATTTAAAAAAGGCTCCAGGGGCGATCCGGGTAACTATAGACCAGTGAGCCTGACTTCAGTGCAGGGAAAAATAGTAGAAACTATTCTCAAGATCAAAATCGTAGAGCATATAGAAAGACATGATTTAATGGGACACAGTCAACATGGATTTACCCAAGGGAAGTCTTCCTAACAAATCTGCTTCATTTATTTGAAGGGGTTAATAAACATGTGGATAAAGGTGAACCGGTAGATGTAGTGAATTTGGATTTTCAGAAGGCGTTTGACAAAGTCCCTCATGAGAGGCTTCTACGAAAACTAAAAAGTCATGGGATAGGAGGCGATGTCCTTTCGTGGATTACAAACTGGTTAAAAGACAGGAAACAGAGAGTAGGATTAAATGGTCAATTTTCTCAATGGAAAAGGGTAAACAGTGGAGTGCCTCAGGGATCTGTACTTGGACCGGTGCTTTTCAATATATATATAAATGATCTGGAAAGGAATACGACAAGTGAGGTTATCAAATTTGCGAATGATACAAAATTATTCAGAGTAGTTAAATCACAAGCAGACTGTGATGCATTACAGGAGGACCTTGCAAGACTGGAAGATTGGGCATCTAAATGGCAGATGAAATTTAATGTGGACAAATGCAAGGTGTTGCATATAGGGAAAAATAACCCTTGCTGTAGTTACACAATGTTAGGCTCCATATTAGGAGCTACCACCCAGGAAAAAGATCTAGGCATCACAGTGGATAATACTTTAAAATTGTCGGCTCAGTGTGCTGCAGCAGTCAAAAAAGCAAATAGAATGTTAGGAATTATTAGGAAGGGAATGGTTAATAGAACGGAAAATGTCATAATCCCTTTGTATCGCTCCATGGTGAGACTGCACCTTGAATACTGTGTACAATTCTGGTCGCTGCATCTCACAAAAGATATAATTGCGATGGAGAAGGTACAGAGAAGGGCAACCAAAATGATAAAGGGGATGGAACAGCTCCCCTATGAGGAAAGGCTGAAGAGGTTAGGGCTGTTCAGCTTGAAGAAGAGACGGCTGAGGGGGGATATGATAGAGGTCTTTAAGATCATGATCAAGTCATATTGTACATATTGTATATAGGCTATATGCCATATCTCTATACCCACATTTAATTATATTCAACTGTTACAATGTTATATATATTAATTGTTTAATTAATTGTTATCTTGTTACAATGTAAAATAGGGCAGTTCTCGCCCTATTCAACCTGTTATCTGGAAACCGATGTGATATCTCGATCGAATGTCGGTATACAAAATAAATAAATAAATAAATGAGAGGTCTTGAATGATTAGATGTGACTCGGTTATTTACACTTTCGAATAATAGAAGGACTAGGGGGCATTCCATTAAGTTAGCAAATAGGACATTTAAGACTAATCGGAGAAAATTCTTTTTCACTCAATGCACAATAAAGCTCTGGAATTTGTTGCCAGAGGATGTGGTTAGTGTAGTTAGTGTAGCTGCGTTCAAAAAAGTTTTGAATAAGTTCTTGGAGGAGAAGTCCATTAATGGCTATTAATCAATTATTCTTAGGGAATAGCCACT
Organism: Rhinatrema bivittatum; assembly: GCF_901001135.1. Taxonomy (NCBI): domain Eukaryota; kingdom Metazoa; phylum Chordata; class Amphibia; order Gymnophiona; family Rhinatrematidae; genus Rhinatrema; species Rhinatrema bivittatum. The sequence continues at coordinate 174,376,984 of NC_042621.1, forward strand.
GCTATTAATCGCATCAGTAGCATGGGTTCTTCTTAGTGTTTGGGTAATTGCCAGGGCCTTGTGGCCTGGTTTTTGGCCTCTATTGGAAGCAGGATGCTGGGCTTGATGAACCCTTGGTCTGACCCAGCATGGCAATTTCTTATGCTCTTAAGCAGAGGATCTCATAATGCCACTGTATCGCTCATTGGTTAGACCGCACCTTGAATACTGTGTACAATTCTGGTCATCACATCTCAAAAAGATATAGTTGCACTAGAGAAAGTAGAGAGAAGGGTGATGAAAATGATAAAGGGCATAAAACAGCTCCCCTATGAAGAAAGGCTAAAGAGGTTAGGGCTGTTCAGCTTAGAGAAGAGACGGCTGAGGGGAGGATATGATAGAGATCTACAGTATCATGAAAGGACTCGAATGGGTAAATGTGAAATGGTTATTTACTCTTTTGGATAATACAAGGGCATGAAGTTAGCAAGTAGCACATTTAAAATGAATCGGAGAAAATTATTTCACTCAATGCACAATTAAGCTCTGGAATTAATTGCCAGAGGATGTGGTTAAGGCAGCTAATACTTTTAAAAATGGCTTGGATAAGTTCATGGAGGAGAAGTCCATAAACTGCTATTAATCAATAGAGATTAGTCACTTCTTGTTGCCGGCATCATTAGCATGGGATCTATTTAATGTTTGGGTATTTGCCAGGTACTTGTGACTTGGATTGGAGACAGGATAGTGGGCTTGGTGGACCCTTGGCCTGACCCAGTATGGCATATCTTATGTTCTAATGCTGCCACATTCTTTCTCTCTTTAGTTTTGTATATCTAGAGTTAATGACCATTGTACCACCAGCAATTAAACCAGCAGGTAGCTGACATTATCCTGTTGGTTTTAATGTTGGTTAGTACATAAGCCCATAAATTTATTAGAGATTATAAATGTTCAAATAACTTGAAGGCAGTAGTAAACAACATGTCAAATATATGCCTGAGTGAGAAGTATTGCTAACACTTTAATCATTATGAATTAATCATCACTATGAATTAATTTTGTACAAGCTGCAAAGAACTGCTTACTAATAACAAATTTATCTGGTAATTGTATGATGCTATATACAGTTTTGGAAACATTCAGTCTAGAATGAATATCTATTAATGGGCTCTTAAAATAACTGTGAGTGGCACCGAGCCACATGCATGGGTGCTGCTAGTAACCAGACATCTGTGTTATGTCATGCTGGCACATCAACCTACCTACCCATCATGCTCACATCTCTAGCATACATAGCCCATGACTCAGCTGCACCAATTCACGCTTCCCAGTATGTGTGAGAGTGCCAGATCCAGCAGACCCTGCACTTCCTGGCAACGATTTAATCCTTCTCAGATCAACTCCCCTTTTTGCTGATCTTGGGGACCATGCCCCTCTTGGCTTCATGGTCCAGAAGGCTGATAGACTTCCATAGGAAGCAGCTTCCTTGACCCATTCAGCCTTTAAAAAAAAGAGAGGAGGGGGGCACACTCCTGAGCTTTGTTGCATCAGCAGCATTTTAATTGACTTGGATTTAAAAACAATCTCATCAGCACTGCTCTGCCCTAGCGACTTTCCTTCCTCAGTCATACCCATGTCACTGGCCTGTAAAGCAGGCGGTAAGTTCTGATGTCTCCAGATAACATACACTGTGCTATTGCTGATTAGGGCCGAGACGACACCAAGGGTTGCCCAGATCAACCATTGGTCTAAATCAGTGGCTCTGGTCCACCGTACGTTGTACAGGTTAGTAGGGGTGTGCATTCATTTGCAACGTATTGTAATCCACAACGTATAGGGCCATATTTGTTGTATTCGTGGGGAAGCAAAACGTATCACGATTCCCCTCGAATAAAACAAATCTTCACCAAATTATTTGGCTGTCTAAAGGAGCGAATTTAAACAAACCCCCACCCTCCTGAACCCCCCTCAAAGACTTACCAAAACTCCCTGGTGGTCCAGCTGGGGGTCCGGGAGCCATCTACTGCACTCACGCCGTCAGCTGCCGGTATTCAAAATGGCGCCGATAGCCTTTGACCTTACTATGTCACAGGGGCTACCGGTGCCATTGGTCGTCCCCTGTCACATGGTAGGAGCAATGGATGGCTGGCGCCATCTTGTGCACTGGCCACCGACCAATGGCACCGTAGCCCCTGTGACATAGTAAGGTCAAAGGCTATTGGTGCCATTTTGAATAGTGGCAGCCAACGGCGTGAGTGCAGGAGATGGCTCCTGGACCCCCCCCGCTGGACCACCAGGGACTTTTGGTAAGTCTTGGGGGGTCAGGAGGGTGGGGGGTTGTAGTTAATTCAATTTTAGCTGGGAAACGAATAAAAATGAACACATGAATGTATCGGGGCCCCCCCTTGCCAAATGCAACGTATCTGCCCCCCAACGAATACGAATACTGAATGCAACGTATGCCATCCCTCTGCACATCCCTACAGGTTAGCAGCCTCAGCCTTCAGGTTTGCCAGTCATGCCAAGCATGCAACAGTAGGGTGGGGTGCACCTCCTCAGCAGTATACAAGCCAGCTAGCAAGATAAGCACACAGGGCAGAGTTAGGGGCCAATGAAGAGGTTTTGAGGCACCCTGGAATCCTAAGGCTAATTAAAGAGCTGGTTAGGTCTTCAGCTGGGATAGGGAAGGGTCTGTGGAACAGAGTGCCTCAAATGCAAACCTGATCAGACTGGACTGGAGCACCATGGGCCTGCCCCAATGAGAGGTGGTGGGAGGAGAAGATTGTGTGTTGAGAAAGCCACTACCTTCCGACAGGGTGTGTGTTTGGGCATCCATGGTTACCTGAGAGAAGGAGAATTGGTAGAGTTCATTTCAGGGTATAGGCATATTCTCCCCTATGCCTGTTTTGCCAGAAAATGTCATAGTCTTAGTTGCTGGGATTGGGGCAACAATAGCTTCCAGGGCCACTGGTGTGCCAACATTCCTTCCCCTTCTGGGTTTGGAGTTGGGAGAACACAAGCCCCTTCACTAATACTGGACCAAGTGGTCACCCACTGAGCAACACACCTACAGGAGCAGATTTCAGTGCTCACAGTGGTATTCATCTCTCAGCATGGCACACACATACTGCAACTAAAAGTGTGTTGAGTACAGTGGCTGAGGATGGGATGATGATAGTGAATGTTAGTAGTGGAAGGGCAGTCAATAAAATAGTCCAGAAAGAAGCACAGATTCAGAAGTAGAAGGAGTTACCCCAGCTTTAATTCTTCTAGTGATAACAGCAGATCCTCTAGTTCATCAAGCGTGGAGTCCTCTGTGGCCATGGGAGCAACATGTCATTTTCAGACAAGTTGGAAGCTGGGATATCCCCACAGAAGCAACACAGGACTGCAAGGCAGTATTAGAGATGATCTTTTACCTAATTAGCCCCCTCACCCACAGGTTAAGCCCTTGGGTTTTGGGGGCTGGTAGGACTTTTCTTCTAGAGAACATCAGGCACAGACTAGGAACTGGATATAGGCACAGGCTGGGAGCTCGCTTGAGACAGGGGCCAAGCTAGGACTGGAGATACGCAAGAACAGGATGCCAGTCTGGAAGCAGAGATAAGGCAGACTAGCCTGGAGGCAAGGCAGGCTGGACTCAACTAAACAGGACAAAGAATGGACAGGATAGGATAGGGTAAGGACTGGATTAGTCAGGACAAACAAGCACTGGACTAGACAAGGACAGGACAGGACATGCAACTGTAAACAAGAAAACCCAAGCAGGACACAAGCTGGTTATGTAAACTTAGAATGCCTGAAGGCCGCAAGGCAGATAGAGAAGCCCAGGAGGCCACTGAGCAAAGCAGCATGGTGCAAAAGGCCACAGAGCAAGGCAAGGAGGCCAAGGTAGGCCTCAAGACAGGGTAGGATGCCAAGGTAAGCCACAAGGTAGGAAAACAAGGCAAGGAAGCACAAATGGCCAGGTGAAGGAGCCGAGGTGACTCGAAGAAGGGGCAAGGAGAGAATGGACAGGCTGAGTTAAGTAGAGCTGGAATTGCCACATCATGTGATTAGTGAAGAAGAGGCTAAAGTAGCTGTGAGTGAGGCTCGCTGAAGACCTCTGCTGGTGGGGAGGCTATGTAGCAGGCAGAACCATGACACAACAGCAGGGCAAAAGGCAGCTGTGACTAGCTTGTAAGAGCAAGAAGGTATCAAACAACTGTGGTTGCTATGTTGCTGCATTAAGCAATAGCAATTTGTAAATATCTTCACCCAGTTGGAAGGATGCAGGAGGAAGGGGGGGGGGGGGAGGGAGCGAAAGAAGAAAGGCAAGAGGCATCAGCTGTCCAGCCTGAGTAAAAAGGTACTGTGCAATATATTCAAGTGAGTAAGTTCTTTTACCAGTTTGTGACCATAGCCACTAAGGTGGACCCCTCACAGACATACATTGTGGTCGTTTCTTGATTCAATCATCAGTGCACATGGAAAATACACAGGATTCACATGGCTGAACTATGACAAAGCCATCAGGAAAATGATGGCCAATACCCAAAAATGTCTTGGGGATCATATGATGCTCATCTCTGGCTCATGCAAATGACTTCCAATCCAATTCTGGGAACCTCCCTGCACTACAATCCAGGCAAAAAGCAATTCTGCTATTGTGAACACGAAATGGGTGCACAGTAATCAGGTGTAAATGCAAACAAATTTGCAATTCTTATGCAGCCATCCAGCCAGCTAGTAAACTAAATACCCAAAAAGGAGCTTCTCTGGCAGATCAGCTAGGGGGAAGAAGTAACAGCACATTCTTATCCAGAGCTCCCACACCAGTTGACTGGGAATAGATGGCAGTTATCTTGTCTGCATATTCTAACAAAGAGGTAGCCACTGTTCTGCTATCCAGATTTAAGGATGGCTTCTGGATACAGGCTTTACAATTCTTTCCCACATACCAACACATGCTTGGCCTATCACTATGCCAGAGTGTCTTCTGAACTGGCTATGGAGCATATGGTGAGATCCTTCCTCTCTAGACCCTTCCATCAGATGGTACTGTGACTGTCACCTCTGGCGATTGTGGCAAAAATGGACTTGGGTAGGTTTAGATTGATTCATTATTTCTCTTATCCAAAAGAGCCATCGATGAACAACTCCTCACCCCAAGAACTGTACTCCATGCAATATATTTTGTTTGACAGTGCTTTGAACATGCTCAGGCTGAACAGGTCAGGTTCCTTAAAAACAGAAATAGTTTCAGCTTTTTAATTTCTCCCAAAACATCCTGACACCTTCCTATTCCTGGGTTTCCAGTTTAAGGGTGTGTTTTATATTGACAAGTGCATGAACATGAGTTGTTCCATATCTTGTGCTTACTTTGAAATGTTCGGCATTTTCCTGTATTGGAAAGCTGTCAGATGTTCTGGGTCCCTTAACATTGTCGCTTACTTAGATTACTTTTTATTTGTGAGAGTTGATGCATCCCTGGTTTGTATACACCTTTTGCAACAATTTCAGGAGCTGGCTAGCAACTTTGGGTCCCATTGGCCACTGACAAGCTTGAGGACCCAAACAGTCATCTCACATTTTTGGGCATTGAGCTTGATTCCAGGCTGCTTCAGAATAAGCTGGCTAAACTGTTCACTTTAGTCTGTGAAACTCAGCTCTGAAAATGCATACAGATTTATTCCCATGTGATACATGTTTATATGCAGATTGACGCTAGCAACTGTTGAGATTACCCAGGATCATAATAGGATTCGGATAGCTGCCCGCATACAAGATAACTTGGCCATCTGGGAGCACTCTTGGCTATTTAAAAGGGTATCAAAGTGGCTTATCACTTTTTCCCCCACAAGTGATGATTTAGGACTGTATTCAGATGCTTCTGAGGAAATTGTTTTTGGGCTCTTTTGCCCATGATCTTGGTATGTAGTCTTGTGATCAGCAAAGGGAGGAATTTGGGGAATCACTTGCAGCATAACCTATGGATCTGCATTTGTTCAATTTTTTTTTTTTTTTTTTTTTGTTCACACAAATCTTTTTAGTGCACACTAAAAAATATTACAGGCAAATTTTCAAAAGAGATACACGTGTAAATATAAAATACTGTCATAGCAATTTTCAAAAACCATTTACACAAATAAAGTGCATTTACACATGTAAATCCCATGGACAATTCAGTGGCATATATTATAGCAATCTTCAAAAGCCTACTTAAATGGTAACTGCATTTACCCATGTAAAATCCATTTTCAAGCGTGTAAATGCTTTTGAAAATTAGACCCATTGGGGCAGATTTTAAAACCTGCGTGTGGGCGCAGATTTGTTCGCTCAACCCGGCGCAAACAAATCTATGCCCGATTTTATAACATGTGTGCGCTGCCGTGTGCATGTTATAAAATCCAGGGTCGGCGCGCACAATTGTGCACAATCCAGGGGGTGCACAATTGTGCAACTTGCGCGCGCCAAGCCGCGCAGGCTGCCACCATTCCCTCCGAAGCCGCTCCAAAATTGGAGCGGCCTCGGAGGGAACTTTTCTACCACTCCCCCCCACCTTCCCCTCCGTTCCTATATCTAACCCACTCACCAGCCCTAACTAGATCCCCCACTACCTTTGTTTCAGAAGTTACGCCTGCCCGAGGCAGCCTGCGCGGCCTCGGCGCACGCAAGTTGCACAATTGTCACCCCCTTGCACGCGCAGACTCTGGATTTTATAACATGCGCACGGCAGCGCACGCATGTTATAAAATCGGGCATAGATTTGTTTGCGCCAGGTTGCACAAACAAATCTGCGCCCGGCGTGCGCAGGTTTTAAAATCTGCCCCAATGGGTCTAATTTTCTAAAGCATTTACACGCTTGAAAATGGATTTTACATGGGTAAATGCAGTTACCATTTAAGTAGGCTTTTGAAGATTGCTATAATATATGCCACTGAATTGTCCATGGGATTTACACAGGCCGTTGTGCCGGAGGACTCGGGACTGCCCCCCCGGACCGCCGCCATTCCCCCGGACCCGCCCTGGGACTGCCGCGACACCCCGGACCCGCCCCCTTTTCAAAGCCCCAGGACATATGCGCATCCCAGGGCTTAGGCTCGGCGCGCGCAGGGGCAGCTTGGGGTAGCTTTTTGGGGGTTACGTGCATAGCCCTTTGAAAATCTACCCCCTAATATGCACTAAATAAAAACAAAAATTTAATGAAATCAAAAAAAGCACACAAAAGTGTGTTTAAAAGTGAAATGAAACAAAAAAAAGAAACAAAACATTTCTGGCTGCATATCCCTAGCATCTCCTCTCTGAAGCTCTTTCCAAATGTGGTCGCTTTGCATGTGGAGTTGACCACTTGAGCAACAGAAGAGTGATATTTCAATAGACAACATGTTGGTAGTTGATGTCATCAACTGCTAATCTGCTAAGTGTCTCTTGGTATCTGAATTGATAAGGGTATTTGTTTTGAAGTGTTTACAACTGAACATCGACATGTGTGCCAAACACATTTCAGACCTGCAGAATCAAATCACTGACTTTCTGTCTTGTTGCCCGTCATCCTTATTCAGGGAGCAGGTACCAAAAGAGGAAACATCCAGAATCCTCATCCCAGATGAAATAAGGACTTTTGGAGCTCTGAGGCTTGGGGCCTGCTGTGCAGATCTTTTGAAGAGTCATATTCCTATCCCTGTAATTACTTCCTGCCTGGATTACTGTAATTCATTATATATATTGGACTTTAAGGGCTGGATTTTCAAGGATTTATGCTTGTAGAGTGGTTTACGCCCACCGGGCCTATTTTCAAAAGGCCTGGTGATGTGCAAAAAGCCCCGGGACACATCTAAGACCCGGGGCTTTACTAAAGGGACGGTCCGGGGGTGGGGCGTGGGTGGAGTCAGAGGCCTCTGACACAGCAGCCATTTGCCACTGTGCCGGGGATGCAACTTACTTCAGCCCCAGGGCTGAAGTAAGTTTTGAAACAAAAGAAACAATAAGAAAAAGGTAGTGGGGGAAAGGGCTGGGGAGGTAGGGGAAGGGAAGGAGGGGTGGGGAAGGTAGAGAACAGTGGAAGACACAGCGTGGCCTGGCGTGGGCTCGTCACACGCAAGGTGCACAATTGTGCACTCCCTTGCACGCACCGACCCCCGATTTGATACCTGCGCGCGCATGTTATAAAATCGGGCGTACATGTGTGCGCGCCGCGTAGCACGCGCACATGTTCACCCGCGTGTAGATCTTATCCCTAAGCTTCTTCACTTCAGAAACTGCACATTATCCAAAACACAACAGCCAGAATTTAATTTGGCTTGAAACATTATGATCATATTTATCCTACTCTGCATTTTCTCCATTACCTTCCAGTTTCTTTCAGTGTTCAATGTAAAGTTTAATCATTGGTATTTAGATCCTGCATTAGCAGGGCCCTAAATATTTAAGTGATAAAATTTGTCAATATCATTCAAATTGGGAGCTTTGTTCCTCTCAAGAAGGGTTAATGGTGGTTCCTTTGATTAAAGACTTCTGCCTCACAGATATAAGACACAAGACCTTTTCTTATATGAGTCTATATCTTGGGAATTCACTACCCAGGGAACTTCGGTTCATAGATGACTATTTAATCTTTCATAAACTTTGTAAAGTTTGGCTTTTTATATCTGCATTTGATCCAAACTATACCAAACTTTCCTGGGTATATTTGTAGTTACTTTGAGAGTATGTTACAGTTGTCTATTTTTGCTGAAGTTAGGTTTTTTTGATGGTATGTACGTTTTTCTTTGTTTTATGTTATATATTTTAGGTTATTTATATTTTATGTTGTATGTGATGTTACCAGCCTGAGCCCTTAGCCAGAAGCATGGATCTATAAATGTGAGAAATAAATAAATAAATTGTGATGGAATACATTCTCATTGATAAGCGATCAGGGTTGTCCAGAGGCTTTGATCATTGATACCTAGTGGACCTAGCTTTCTTCTCCAAAGCAAAGATTTGGCCCAATCCCACCTCGAGTTTTTCAGTGAATATGCTGATGGTGAGCTACACTTGTGAGACAGACCTTAGCGCAGACAGCGCTAAGGTCTGTCTCACGCAGAAGTGCTTGCTGTCTTTGTGGCAATTCCTCCCTTCAGTAACTATCTTGGAGTTTGAAGTAGCTCTCTTTTGCATTGCCTTCTTGATTGATTTCTTTGCTGCTCTGTGAGTAGATGATCTGGTGGCTGCCACATAAAACAGGTCTGGTCTCTTAGCTGTGGGCATGTCATTGGCTAGGGACAACCTTCTCTTCTTACCACTTTCCCCTATCCCTCCAGTGATGCTTAAAGGGATTTAAATCCCCAAAGTTACAACTTTCCCCCTGGCATGGAAAGAACTCTCTATAATAAATCTCTCTTGAAAAAGAATACTCTCTGATCCCCTCTCTCTTGCCCTGTTCCCCAATATACATAAAGGAGGAAGTCCTAGCCACAATTCATAACCCTACCTCCCTACTCAAAATAACAGCCTCCCACCTGGCACCAACACTTCCCCAAAGCCCCCCTTCATCCTTCAAGGATCAGAGACCCCTATATGATGGGAGCTTCCAGTTAGCTGGTACCATTTTGGATGATGGCACACTAAAGCAGGCATGACTGAGCATCACTTCTTCCCTTGAGGGAGCACCAGAGTGGGAAAAGAGTCTGAGAAGAGTGTGCCAACTCAGGTGTTTTTTTTTTTTTGTATTGTGGAGGAGGAGGGGTTTGCTTATGGATGTGAATAATTTTTCTGACGGATGAAAATATCATACAATATTTTCTCATCTGTCAGGAATCGGGGGATCCCTGAAAGCGATAGGAAAACCCCAAGAATTTGTCATGGGGTTCTCTTATCATTGGGGGGGGGGAGGAAGAAAGGGCACACAAAAACACCCCACCAAACAGCTCCCTTATGAGGAAAGACTGAAGAGGTTAGGACTTTTCAGCTTGGAGAAGAGAAGGCTGAAGGGGGATATGATAGAGGTGTTTAAAATCATGAGAGGTGTAGAACGGGTAGATGTGCATTGGTTATTTAGTCTTTCAGATAATAGAAAGACTAGGGGGCACTCCATGAAGTTAGCATGTGGCACATTTAAAACTAATCAGAGAAAGTTCTTCTTCACTCAATGCACAATTAAACTCTGGAATTTGTTGCCAGAGGATGTGGTTAGTGCAGTTAGTATAGCTGTGCTTAAAAAAGGATTGGATACTTCTTGGAGGAGAAGTCCATCACCTGCTATTAATTAAGTTGACTTAGAAAATAGTAGAGATGTGAATCGTGTGATCGATAGTCTTAACGATCGATTTTGGCTGGGGGGGGGGAGGGATTCGGATCGTCGCGGTTTTGTTTTTTAAAATATCGTGTAAATCGTAAATCGGGGGAGGGCGGGAAAACCGGCACACTAAAACAACCCTAAAACCCACCCGACCCTTTAAAATAAATCCCCCACCCTCCCGAACCCCCCCAAAATGTCTTAAATTACCTGGGGTCCAGTGGGGGGTCCCGGTGTGATCTTCCACTCTCGGGCCACGGGTGCATTGATAGAAATGGCGCCGGCGCTACCTTTGCCCTTTCATATGACAGGGCAAAGGTAGCGCCGGCGCCATTTTGGTTCCTGTCCCCCGACGTCACGAGCGTAGGAGATCGCTCTTGGACCCCCGCTGGACCCCCAGGGACTTTTGGCCAGCTTGGGGGGGCCTCCTGACCCCCACAAGACTTGCCAAAAGTCCAGCGGGGGTCCGGGAACGACCTCCTGCACTCGAATCGTGCTGCCGTAATGCAAAATGGCAATATGGCCATACGGCCAGCGCCATTTTGCAATACGGCCCAAGTATTACAAAATGGCCGGTGCCATTTTGCAATACGGCAATATGGCCATACGGCCGGCGCCATTTTGCAATACGGCAATATGGCCATACGGCCGGCGCCATTTTGCAATACGGCCCAAGTATTACAAAATGGCCGGCGCCATTTTGCAATACGGCAACACGATTCGAGTGCAGGAGGTAGTTCCCGGACCCCCGCTGGACTTTTGGCAAGTCTTGTGGGGGTCAGGAGGCCCCCCCAAGCTGGCCAAAAGTCCCTTGGGGGTCCAGCAGGGGTCCGGGAGTGATCTCCTACGCTCGTGATGTCGGGGGACAGGAACGAAAATGGCGCTGGTGCTACCTTTGCCCTGTCATATGACAGACTAATATATATATATTGTGACATCAATCCAATTTTATCAAACTTTATTGGTGAAAATTATTTTATAAAAGACAATCACAAATTATCCCAAATACCCCACACAATAGATATAACAATAAAACATAATCAACCATCACATATCATCCACACTCATTTATTCAACCACTCATAAAATCACATTTCCAAATTCCTAAACATTCAAATGCTTCGACGTGAAATGTAAATCATCTCATACCACATTAACAAATGTAGATACAATATATTTTGTAAGCAGAAAGAGTCTAATTGCACATAAATTTATGCGTTAACAAACGCCGATCTTCTTTATCTCCTTGTATTCTCTCTACATGTTTCGCCTTCCCTCAGGCTTCTTCAGGAGAGCTTTTCCAAACAATCTCCCACTGCTCATGTATCCAACATCTATCCACAGGGTTTTCTAAAAACATTTTAACATAATTTACAATTTTTGAATAATTTAAATTAAAACATTTCTCAAATCAATATTTTATAAAATTGTTTAAATGTTATCATACCTGTACGTCCCAAAGAACTTGCCCAGACGCACAGTTTGACACTTCCCCGACTCCAAATTCACATCATCTCAACCATTCAAAAACATGGAACACTTATCTCAGATTTACTTAAATCAAAAAGTAAAACCAATTAGAAACAGTCAAAGTAAATGAACTTTTCTCAAGAGACCACCAGCATGACAAACAACAGTTCTTACCTTTCTCATCTTTGGCGAAAAAACGCCATCACCACATCTCAAGAAAACGCTCCCATCGAGTGGATCAACGGAAGTAAACCTATCCCCTCCTACTTCCTTTTAAACCAAGCTCTACCAATCAAATAACCTTAACTACACACTGTCTCCACCCCTAAAAAACATTTCCTCCAAACCAATCAATGGTGTTACCATTCCAAACAGTTTAAACCCCTTCAAGCCCGCCAAATTCAAACCTATCAGCAAAAGGCATTCAATTAGACTCTACGGCTCTAATCGGGAGAGCTTTAAAAACATGTGACCCAATCGATTTTATCATTCAATCCTTTTGGCCATAAAGTCTGTAAATTAAAAATCCATCGCTGTTCCTTTTGCAATAGCATTTTATTTATATTGCCACCCCGTCTAGCAGAAACCTTTTGTAATACAAAAAAACGGAGATCTTCCACCGCATGATTATACTCCCGCCAATGTTTCACTAGGGGAGCTGTTTCCACAATATTTCTAATTCTGCTGCAATGTTCTAGTATACGAAGTTTCACCATCCTTGATGTTTTTCCTACATAGAACAGCCCACATGGGCATTTCACAACATACACTACCGAACTGGTTTGACATGTAGTGAGATTCCTTAAGAAAAACTGTTTCCCAGACACAGGATGTGAAAAATCCTGTATTGTTAGACAAAGTTTGCATACACTACATTTAGTGCAAGGGGAATGTCCACCTACTTTCTCATGCATTTGCTCACTATCACCCAAGTCCGAATGAACTAGAATGTCCCTTAGATTCCTAGATCTCCTAAAAGAAAACATAGGGGGATCCTGCATCCCCACAAAGCCACTTACAAGGTGCCAATGATTTTTAACAACCTGTATAAGGTCCCCTACCCGATTAGAATAGGGTAAGACACACACTAAAGACGGTGTATTTCGTGGTGTCTTCGGATGAAGTAATAATTCTCTATTGATATAGCGAGCTCTTTTGTAAGCTTTCCTCACTATACTTGTGGGATAGCCCCTTGCACTAAATCTTTCCTGCAAATCTTTGGCATGAATCTTAAACGATGGTAAATCAGAACAGATCCTTCGTATCCTAAAAAATTGCCCTACAGGGATGTTTTCTCTGACATGCTTGGGATGATAACTGTTAAAATGTAACAATCCATTCCTGTCAATCGGTTTCCGATAAAGCTCAGTTACAAATTTGCCATCCCTCTTTCCCACTTTCATATCCAGGAATGATACCCACTGATGTTGGATATCACAAGTAAATCTGAGATTCACATCTTGTTCATTCAAATAATGAAAAAAGTTTTGAAACTCACATTGCGTACCAGACCAGATAACAAGGATATCATCAATATAACGGCACCATGACCTTACATGCCTGTACCATGGTGAGGGATAAACAAATTTCTCTTCAAATGCTGAAACGTACAGGCATGCAAGGTCAGGCGCCATCGTCGCGCCCATAGCGGTTCCATGAACCTGCTGATAGAAATCATTTTGAAACATAAAATAATTTTGAGTGAGCGCTATTGTGGCCAATTCCACCAAAAAATGTGTTGGAACCTTCTTATTCATTCTGGTATCTAAAATCTCCTGTATTAAATGTATTGTAGTTCTCTGAGGGATATTGGAATAAAGTGATTCGATATCCATTGAGATAAACAGTGTAGGTTCCAACATATCAGGTAAAGATTGTAAAACTGTTATCAAATGTGATGAATCCCTTATAAATGATCTGGCCAATGGAACAAAAGGTCGTAGAAAATGGTCTATATAAATGGACAAGGGTTCTAGTACCGACCCTATACCGGCAACTATCGGTCTACCCGGTGGAGACTCTAACGATTTATGCACTTTCGGTAGAACATAAAAAACAGGTATCTGAGGATTTTGATTCATCAAGAAAGCTGCTTCCTTGATGGTTACCCAACCAACACTTAAAGCTTCTGTTATCACCTCTCCAATCTGTGCAGATAACATTGCAGTAGGATCTCCATCCAATTTCCTATAAAATTTACCATCTCCCAATTGCCGATTCACCTCCCATATATAGTCAGCTTTATTTAGAATTACCAAAGTCCCACCCTTGTCAGCTGGTTTGAAAACCAAATTACGATCACAACTTAGATGTTCTAATGCCTTAAACTCTTCCTTACTCAAATTCCAAAAAGGAAAACGATCCTCTGCCTCCTTCACTTTCAAATCTCGTTCAACCATTTCCTCAAAAGCAGCCATCAACGGATGTATAGGGCCTGGTGGAATCCAACAAGAGGGGTTCTTAACCACTGAACCATCAACATTGACATTCTCATTACCCTGGAAAAAATTTTTTAACTTCATTAACCGAAAGAATTTTTGCAAAGCTACCCGAATTGCAAAAGAATCATATTTCGGAGTAGGTGAAAAAGAGAGACCACAATTCAACACTTTTAACTCTACTGTGGTCAGTGAACGAGAAGACAAATTTATAACTAATTCATTCACGACTGATGATTGCGTTCCCGCAATCGAACCGGACTGCGGTTCCGGGGTGGACAACTTCCTCGTCCAGCTCGGCGTTCGGTTCCTTGTCTGGATTTTGTCCCCTGATCTAAAAAAGTTACCCATCCACCTTCCTCTCCCTATGATCCACTCGAAGATGAATCAAAAGTGGGTGATTTCTTATATTTAATTCTATTTGTATTACACCAGGGATAAACATATCCCTGAGTGTAGTCCTTTTCATCCCTCTGAAATTTGTTCAATTTAGTTTCTTTTATTTTGTCATGCATATTGGTGATCTCCTGTTCCAATTCACTCATTTTTTCTTCAAATTTATCTGGGGATGTGTTCTCTTTTAGAGTGGCACACAATGTATCTATCTCCCTATCTCCCTCTGAGTATCTATCAATAATTTCTGTGTAGTCTCTACTATCAGGATCATAAGATCCATTGCACATTTGTTGAGTATTGAATTCCACTTGGCTATGGGAATGTGTCTTGCTACCTACGGACTACTCCCCCCAAACTACTCTGCCTCCTCGGACTCACCAGAGGTACCTGCTCCTCGGGGGCCTCGCTCTTTTTCTTTACTTTCAGATTACAGATAGGAACTGGTACTCACTCCTCGAGGGCCCATGTTCCTGGACACTCTGAAGATTCTCTACTACTTGGAAGCTATCGCTGCTACAAACAATTGTGAGTTACCATCGCTCTCTCAGAGCTTTCCCTGGAACCAGGTACTCGCTCCTCGAGGGTCTAAACTTTTCCAGCTCCTGAGCTTCCTTGAGTCCTTATGTGAGTTTTGTCATATAGTTCTGTTCATGAACTCTGCCTACTCACTTTCTACAGTTTCTCAACAGCTCAGCCATCCTGGATCGCTGTTCCAGTACCTGAAGGACTACAGCCCTGCCGGGCATATCAGCTCATTACTGCCACCTCTGGTGGTTTCAAAATCCTGTTTAATAAAATAACTAATGTGTGTCTGTCTCCATACTCAAGCCTAGCCAGTGGTCCCTCTCGGAATATCCTCCCAGGGGGTGTGGTCATCTGCCACCAGTCCAGGTATCCACCCACAATTATATCAGATTCATTACAGATTGCTACTCCTTAGCAAGACGATATCTGAGACACTACAAGATTGCTGACTCCTTCTTCTTTAGGAGCCAATAAGAACAGATTGCTAACTCTGCAGTCTAACTAAGAGCAGATTTATTACAGACTAGCTGTACCTGGCCACGTGTTGCTGTGGCTCAGTCTCGTTAAATGGAAAAGAAAGAAAAGAGAAAGCGCACGTTTCTAATATGTTTAAGCAAGCTGTTCTCTGTTCAGCTCTTTGTGCTTTGGCTGCTGCAGCTGCTTGTGATCTCTTCACAGCCACTTTCTACTGCATTTGCTCTGCTCCAGCTGTCCCAACTCCCTCCCCCCCCCCTTTTCCGGCGGTAGATGGACTGGCTTGGCGACTCTTCTAACCTTTCTTCCTCCTGTGTATAACTGTCCGGCAGTCCCTACTCCCTCCCCCCTTCCCCAGCGGCAGAGGAATGGGCTGAACCATTTCTCGGAGTGGCGACTCGTCTGCCCTTTCCTCCTCCCCTCTGTGACATCCAGCATGTAGCGCAGAGCTCTATGGACTGCACATGCGTGGTAGAGCTGCTCTCTACTGCGCATTTGCGGTCCGTCGGTCAGAGTCCATTTATATTGTAGATAGCGTGTGTTGCTTTTACATCCAACAGATGGCACTGTTTTTCCAAAAAAGCATGTTTTTACTTGTCACAGGTGTGACATCTATATAATATAGGTATATAAAAAACATAAAAACACGCGTGTATTCAAATGCAATGTTGTGTCAAAATTTCAAAGCAATAGGTGAAGAACTTTCAGAGATTTAAGATTTTGAACAAACAAACATTTACATTTTTATTTATATAGATTGCTAACTCCTCATGGAGAACACATCAGATTGCTAACTCCGCAGACTAACTAACAGCAGATTTATTACAACCCAATACCGGAAACAAGTCCGGTACAGATTCACATCTAACTATGGACACATGGAGGTAAGTTGGGAAGACCTAGAAGGGGGTATTTTATCACCAGGTTTTTATGAACTTGGGGTATCATGCCCCATTAATTGGCTGATGCTCTTGGGGCTAATTGAATACACCTGTGAAGTGTATTTAACTACAATGTGGATTGCAATATTTATTGCTTTGTATGTGACACAGCTTATCATCATCGTTTATTTATGACATGCTTTTCCACCAAGAGTTCAAAACATTACTATTTATTGAATAATAATCAGTTACAATCAACAGAACAAGAGGAAGGAGAAATAAATAGAACAGTTTGATTTGGATTTAAATTCAAGAATCCTGAGAAGGATGTGATGAGTCCCAGTAATAGAAGGTAAGAAGTTATAGAGTCTGAGATTTGGTACATATTTCTGTTTGGATGAGCTTATTAATTTTTGGTGCATATTTCACCTGATTTATACACTAGATCAGTAATGCAGAAGTATATGTTACCAATATCATGCAATAATATTTTTTATGTGCATTGAATGACAATTTTGATGTTGAACCTATGTTACCACGTTAGTGCACCTTAGTAAATAAGCCTAAACATTTGATGCATTCCCTTTGTTAACATTTTTACAGTCCCACTAGAGGAAACAGTGTGCAAGATAGAGAACTCAGAATACTTCAACGTGACCACCATTTTTTCTGATTACCAACTATTAATGAGCAAGCAAATAAACATGATCTCAGTGGTGATCAACACCAGCATCCTACTTGCACTGACAAAAAACACATAAAATAATAAAATGAGACCATCAAAGTAAAGTTCAGGGCAGCTTCAAATTTTATCTCTCTTACACTCTGTCATCATACCCCTCTCATGTGTCCCCTTAAGCAGTTTAGGAAACATACAGTATTAATATAAGTACAGTCACTATATTTTGGCAAACAAAATACAACGAGCATAAATAGTGAATAATTTGTTGCATGTATGACAAGTTCTTTGGTAGGTGTTAGTGCTTTAGACTTCTCTAACACTGAAATATGATGTATAATTTGTCATGCAGTAAAACAGAGTACTTTATATGGGAGGCAGATGCCAAAAGTCACTGCAGACCAGACTCAGCAACTTATTTCTGGGCAGAATAACAAGGATGTTAATTTATTGCAAAATTTCATTACAGTACTCTGTTCCAGCTGAGCTCTTTCAATTAAAAGTCAGTGCCCTTTATTCGAATGCAGTCTTCCACTAGAAACACTGGTGGTACTTTCTTCAATGGATTTGATGTAATTATACTGAATGATTGTTGAAAATGGTCATAGTCACATAGACAGTTTGGTAGAAAGAAGATCTATAATTCATTCAACCTTTTCCTTGTAACCTAGTCTTGCAATGTCAAAAACTAAAACTCCAGCACTCGGAGGATCCCAAACTCCATCACTTCATCTATTACTGAAACATTCTGCTTAGCAGTAGAATAGATCAAATTATTCTTCATATCAACTGCTCAATTTCAACATTCATCCAAAATTTTCAGATGTACCACTACCCAGAGATTCACAGAAAAGTTAGCCAGTTCACATATCAGAGCTGAATTGAAAATGTTTTCATGAAATGATCCTCAATATGAGTAACATAGTAATATTTTCTCTGCTGAAAATAATACCAGGCATGATACATTCCTTCTTGATACATTATGTCTATTTGCATGTTTTATCATTTTTAGCTTGAGCTCAGCCCCAAGCTCTTTTTTCAGGACTACCCTGCTGAACATTGCAAATATATAGTCTAGCTACCCTCAGTAGAATTTCCATTAAACAACATACACTATAGATTTAAACAGCATAAATAAATGTGACCAAAAAGTCAGCTATGAGCCTTTGCCTCCTCAGTAACTTGTAGATTTCAGTGTTTACAGGCAATCGAGCAAATGATTCCTAGACTATTAAAAAGAACCTACAATTATTTATATTGAAGAGAAAGATATTTGTTATGGTGTTGTAGGTTAAATTATGGTTTAGATATATTCAAGATTTGTCTAAAAGGTCCACAAGTGGAAAACCTTTGAAGCTATGTCACTGTAAATATTATAGATGGAATCCTACCATGTCATCAATGGGCTTCACCACTTTCATGAATGCTCCTTTTTCCAGGGCTTCTTCATGCTCCCTTCTGGTTACTTTTCTGGTATCAAGGAACTTCAGATTGGGCAATTTGTACAAAACAAAATACCTATAAGAAAGATGTGGAGGTTTATTTTTTGACAACCCATTACTATGAAACACTGCATACTATTCATGTCTCTAAGACCCTCATTTTCATGTGAAACCAGACATTATGGGGAAAGTCCTCAATGGCTTTAAGATTCATTAAGTCATTGATCAATTGGAGTAGTGGGTTGCAAATGAAAGTAATGTAAAGCAAGGGTGACCAAGTGTTCTCAGTGGCACTGATTTGAAATAGCCTGCACCTGAAATGAAAGCAACAATTCTGCACAACAGTGGTAGTAGTAGTAGTAATATGAATGCATTGTACTTACATGAAAGCATTGCTGTTAACTGTAAGGAGCAACAATTACAATAATTTTTTTCCCATGTTTTGCAGGTTTAATTAATTTCTTTTTAGTGCACAATAAATGTTTTTAGCACACAATTTTTTATTGCACACTACAAAAATTAGTGTGCAGTAATAATAATGAAACAAAATGGGAAAACATATGAATGCACATCCCTATAACATGGGGCTTCCAAGAAGGCTGGGATTACCTTCATTGAGGGACTGGAGTTGAAACCTGAACTTCAAAGAACATGGGAAGGCCAGACTTTTTGCAAGAGCCTCACTATCCTTGATCCCTTGGGAATTATTACAAAACTTGTGAATAGGACACTGAAGTGGGCCTGAGTGTTTGACTTGAGTATTGGTATTATAAGAAGGAAAGTTGAAAACAGCAATGCCTGAAATAGTCTACAAGTAGCAGTGGTAGAAGTATGCTTGGGACAGATATGTTTATTTTATACTTAATGCCACCTTTCTTCAAAGAAAATTCTAAAATCAAATAATACAGAAAGATATTGAGGGCAGCTGTAGGAAAAGGATTGAGAGGTCAGGTAAAAGAAATGGTTGCTGTTATGTATGGGAATTTATATGTGCATCTAACCAAAGTGCAAGAATCTCAACTGGGAAGATACAACTGGCATTTTGCTCTTTATCTGCCATCATTTGCTATGTTACTAACATTAGTAGTCAGAATAGTCAGAAAACAGAAAAGCCTGTAAATACTGCCCAAAATAGAATCTCTGATCCATGCTGGAGCAAACCACATCTAAGGTAAGTTCCCCTTTATGCAGGTTATCCAAAACACCAGCTGATGCTGAGGTCCTATTTCTTTATGTCAGGTTCATGCTTTTCTTGGGGATATAACTATTACATGATGCTATTATATGCAGCTGTCTCATATCTATACATTTATGAAGTGATATTAACATTCACAATTGATTTTTAATTGCATAAACAATTGTTTTGAAATATATTTGTTTTCAGCATCTTTAGTGGGCCATGAGTGAATGATTGAGAAGCCCAGGGAACCTCTCTTAGAAGAGGTCTTACACGTACATCCAGCTTGCTGGCACCCATTAGTTACATTCTCTCTAAAATTGGTTTGTGATAGTATTTTGTTTGGTATAATTCATCGCCTGTTTCTAGCTACTACACTGTTCCTATTCTGTGTGCGCACCACCATTAGTATTACAAGGGTTCATCATACTATGGGTATACAATGTGGCATAGATACTACCCATGTATTCATTTTGAAGTCCTAGTGTGGAACATCAACAATAGATGCACATGGGGAGGACAATTTTCAAAAGCCATTTACCTGGGTAAATACTGATTTACTTAGGTAAAAGGGGTCTCTGAAATCTGGCTTCTCCTAACCCAGCTAAAAGTATGTACATGGTTCCATAGCATGTGTACTTTTAGTCAAATTAAAGGTATGCATTCTTAAGATCTTGTTTTAGGTGAGGATGTAGAATGTACACAAAGCATTTTCAAATATTCATATGTTTCTCAGCCAAAATGTATTCCACACAAAAGCAAACACAAAGGGGTAGATTTTATAAATCTACGCGCATACTTTTGTTCACGCACCAGGCGCAAACAAAAGTAAGCTGGATTTTAAAAGATACATGCGTATCTGCGCTTATCTTATAAAATCCGGGGTTGGCGCACACAAGGGGATGCACATTTGTGCAACTTGCATGCGCTGAGCCCTGCATGCACTACCCGTTCCCTCCGAGGCTGCTCCAAAATCGCTCCGAAATCGCTGCAATATGCCTGCTCGAGGCGCATTCCGGAGGCCATGGCCATGCCCCCGGAATGCCCCCAGGCCAAAACCACGCCCACGGCACCGCCCCCGGAAGACGTGCCGGCCAAGTCATGCCCCTGACTCGCCCCCCAATAACGCCCACCCCAGGAAAGCCCCGGGACTTACGTGCATCCCGGAGCTTTGCGCGTGCCAGAAGCCTATGCAAAACAGGCTCAGCGCACGCAGGGACGTTTTAAAAGGGTTACGCGCATACTTTATGTGCGTAACCCTTTTTAAATCCGGCCCAAAGTGCATAGACTAGTTGCACCCATAGACAATTATCAAAGGAACAGTACAAGGAAACTTTCCCTTTGAAAACTTGTGCAAAGTCCATGGGTACTAAATACCTGCAGCTTTTGCACCTTGGCAGGCTGTTTTTATGGCACATAAAGAACAGGTAGTTTGCCTGCTTTGCTTTCCTTTTATAACACCACAGAGCAGAAGAAGCTGGTATATAGGTGAAGGGGGTGGATTTGCACCACCAAACATCAAAGAGAAAGGAAGAGTATTCTGCTTTCTTAATACAGCCATATGAGATATTTTCCTCTTCTGGAGTGCTTATTGATCCAATGGGGTATTGAAGCAGGGAAGGAGGAAATTTGGCTGTGTCATTTGAGCCATGGCAAACCACTGACCAGTAGGGTCTCCCTTAGATGGAAGCCTTAGATATAACCTTGGTTTATATAACATGGACCTAGAGCTGGTGAGATGGAATTTAGTGGGAAGTAGGGAAAAACACAGAGAGGATCCCCTACCTGATAAAAATAGCGAATGTGTTCCTTACAGTGTCCTTATTCCCTTCCCCCTCCCCTTTCTTCTTTTACTGGTGTTTACCTCTCTCCTGCTGACTTCCCTCCCTTCCTGGTGCTCTGTGTCCCCTCTGCTCTTTTATAATTCTCTCTTGTTCTCTTTCCTCTTTTTGCAAAACCTCCCACCCAACTTCCTGGTGCTCTGTCTCTCTCCTCCTGTTCACTTCCACTGTGCTATCTCATACCAAACCTCATCCTGCATACCTTCACTACTGTTGCTTATCTATTACTCTGCTTATCTAGGTAATTCCCTAAATTGAATCACACATTGGTAGTTCAGTGCTATTCTCATGCTGCTGGAAGAACTTAGCTGGCACCATATATAGGAAAAGCACAGGCTGCAAGTGCAGCACAGTTCAGACTTGTTAAATTAAGTTATTCAGAGCACAGAGGAAGAAGAGATGGAGAATGGAGTACAGTGGAAGAAAAGAAGCTGGAGAGAGAGAAGAAAAGAGTGGAAAAACCGGACAGCTAGTAGAGGAGAGAAGCAAGCCACAGGGAGTAAGAAGGAATTAGGCTGGGTAGGGAGGACAGTGGAAAATATAGGTTGTGAAGCAGGAGATGGAGAGATGGAGCTGGACTGGGGAGAGAGAGTGAAAGAAGAATGGAAAAAGACAGCAGAATTAGACAGAGGAAAATGATGTAGATATGGGGTAAAGGGGAGAAGGATAAAGATTGATACACAGAAACAGAAGAAAGAAAGAGGGCAAGAAAAGAAGTTACAGAAATCAGAGGAAGAACAGTTTGAATGGGAAAGAAAGAATGAGGAAATAAGATGGAGAAGACCAAGAACAGAAAGAACAAGCAAAGAGCACATTTCAGAGGCTGCAGAGCATTAACTCACTCAATGCAGCCCCTGGAATTCTTGGCACAGATTTTTGCTGTGAGCAGCAGGACAGCTTGTTTTCTTACATGTAAATACCATATATTTTTCCTGTGGATGATCACCTGTTTAAGGCAAAGTCCCTTTGAAAACTGCCCCATTATGTATGCTGTATCTTAATGTGTACAATTGTTTTCTGATGTACACCATCTACAAGCTAAAATTTGAACATGTTTATATATTTTTCTTCAAAGCAGGTACAAAAATCATGCTGCAACTGAAAAACAGAGGGTCTCAGGACAGATGGCCCTGCTTGTTGCGCCTGTAGGTCTCAGATGGCTGCGACCTCTGATGCTCACTTCTTTTTTCCCTGCACCAGCAATTCTTGGAAGAATGGCAGCGTCCGCCTGCAAACGCCGCCTTCCCCGGGACGGCGTGGACAATCCTGTCCACCATCTTGAATTGGGGATTACCTAGGGCACGCACGCACCAAGCACTTTCTTAAACACGTCATGGCGGGAACCTCGGGGGTGTCCTCTCCGCATGACGTCACCTGCCAGTGTATTTAAGCTATTCGGACTTTACTTCCTACAAGTTAGCAAGGACTTCCTTCCTGCTGAATTCCACTCCTCTTGGAGATGCCTCGCTATTCTGAACTCGTTCCTGCACTCTGGAACTTGAACGCTTTAGGTATTCGCTCCTCGGGGGCCTTGTCACGTTCTGGCTATCCGCTCCTCGGAGGGCCTTCCTGCCTGGAGAATCCATCTACTTTTGTTTGGGAACCAGCCTTGTTCAGCCTTGTGAGTACGCTACTTGCTTGCTACCATCTTGCTGACGGATCCTCAGGTGTACCCCGTGCCTCGGGCCACTACCGTGCTTGCCTCAACAAACCATCTTCTACACTTCGGAGTGAGTACCATCATCTATCCTGCTCTGCTGACCTCCTGAATTTCTCTTACCAACTTCAGTGCTGATTCTCGGCGTACCCCGCGCTGCGGGCCACTACCGGATCTACCCTGAGAAGTACATCATCTGGAGGATGGGTTTCCCAGCATACCCCACTCTGCGGACCACAAACAGGGATATCATCACTGAGCTGCCTTAATACTCTGGACTGTGCCTTTCTTCCCACTTGGTGGGTACTTCACCTATGCTCCAGTCTAATAAAGTCTCATTACTATCTGTGTCCATCTCAGCTGAGGCCATGCCTATTGTGGTCAGTCCCCACAGGGCTCCTCCCTGTGGGTGGAGTCATCTCTCACTACGATCCAGGGTCCACAACCATACCAGAACATAACACTGCAGCCTTCAGGGTTTGTTTCCTCATATGTTCATCTTTAGAGCAAAGAGGGGTTGAGAGGTACAGAAGTATGATTTAGAGTTGTGATCCTTTTATTATTATTATTATTATTATTATTATTATTATTATTTATTTGTACCACTGAAGTATGAAAACCAATTTAAAGGGTTCTCAGTTCACTTTATGATATCCCCTGAAAACCTACCCCAAAACCCCCCTGTGCGTGTCGAAAGTCCCGGGGCTTTCTTGGGGGGGGGGCATGTCGGGGGCGTGTCACGGCCGGTGCATCATCTGGGGTGTTCCAGGGGCATGGCCACGGCCTCCGGACCAGCTCCCGGACCGGACCATGGCGTGCTGGCAGCCGGCCCGGCGCGCAAGTTATGCCTGCCTCGGGTAGGCGTAACGTGCAACAAAGGTAGGGGGGTTTAGATAGGGCTGAGGGGGTGAGTTAGGTAGGGAAAGGGAGGGGAAGGTGCGGGGGGGGGGGGGCGTGGAAGGAAAGTTCCTTCGAGACTGCTCCGATTTCGGAGTGGCCTCGGAGGGAACGGAGGCAGGCTGCGTGGCTCGGCGCGCGCAGGCTGCCGATTTTGGGCAGCTTTGCGCGCACCGACCCCAGATTTTAACAAATACGCACAGCTATGCGCGTATCTATTGAAATCCGGCGTACTTTTGTTTGCGCCTGGTGCGCAAACAAAAGTACGCGCGCGCATAGTTTTATAAAATCTGCCCCCAAGTGTGTAGTTTTTACTGGGTCATCTCACACGTGGTATTATATTATGACTTATCTGGTAAAGCTGTCATTGATATACATGCAAAATAGTTTATGCTCACTAATGTTATCTGCAAAATGTGACCTTTCCTTTTCAACATCAAAATGACCCCCGCTAAGAAACACAAGTTAAGGCTGCTCACCATTTGTCTTTTTTCTATCGGAACTCTGTACTGCAGTAAAGGAACCTGAATAGATTAAAGGTGCACATCTTTCAGTTGAAGATAATACTTCCATCTTGTGTTTCAGGCAGAAAAGCAGTGATGACAACAGATTCTTTCAAATGCAGACCCCAGACAGAAGGAAACAATATGTCAGGAGTGATGCTCAAAAAAAAAAAGAAAGAAAAGAAAAGACACCCACTAAGTACAGGGTGAGAAAAGATGAATATTCAGGTGAAGAAAACATCAGCAGGGGGAATTCAGCAAAGGTTTAATGAAGGGATGAAAGATGCTAACACAAAGGAAGGCAGGGTGAAAGATGCTGAATGAACGATGAAGCATTATTCAGCAGAGCTGACTTCAGATCACAGTTCCGAAAATGTCATTCTCAGACTCTCTTTTTTGTTGAGGATGGGCAATATGAAGTTGATTAGTAACTGTATGGCCTCACCAACATTAATTCTAACATTTAGGAGGCGAATATGTAACTAATTGGAGTATGGCTGGATATAAAATTCTATTTTTTTTTTGCTTCTTTGTAGGATTTATTAATTTCTCCAAAAACTCCTTAAAAACAGGTGGTTAAAAGTGCACTTTTATACAAATCAAAATCCAATTAGGTTTAAAAGAATAGCAATTCAGTCACCAGCTACAACAACAAAACTATCACCACACCACTTGGTCAATTTAATTTCCAAAGTGTTTGCCTTTTTTTCAAAGTTCCTCCTATGCTGTGTAATTCCCCTACCTATGAAAATCTGATCTATATAATTCAGGGTACTGCTGTGTTTGCACCATTCTGAAATATCCAAAATATTTCTATACTGTTATTTATTTTTTAACTCTTTATTGAGTCACCAAATGTACAAGTCATCTTAGTTGTAAGCAGCAAACATAAGCAAAACAGTGAGAAAAAAAAAACTGCACCACTCAACGTGAACTCAACTCAGCTTTTCCAAATTATTCCCCCCCCCCCCAAGATCGGTAACAGCCCCCATCATACTCACCCCATTCATACCCACTCACTCATCACAAAGCACACACACAGTATGTAGCACCTGTGTACAACTCCCATAATCACACACTTCGCCTCTAAATTGCAGCCTGTGCAAAATATCCTTTCAAAGAGGAAAAGGATTTGCTATTCACACTAACATGTGGGATATTTGCTCCAGTCATTGCGTGCCAAGATCATATGTTTTTTCATATCTATATACTGCAGGGGCCTTCTCTGATGTGCTTTGAGAACAACATGTACAAGCATTAATTAGCTCTAAACGAAACCCGATTATCAAAACCTCTCCCTCTCATTCTCACTCCAGTGATAACACAATAATTTGAACATGAGTATGGGATCAAATATAAAAAGAAAGTTCAAACCAAAGAATAACATAATATTGCCCATGATCACAAGTAAATAGAGGAAAAAAGTAAAATATTTAAAATATACCACTGTCCTGCAGTTCTAGTTACTTTCTATGGGACACATTTTGAATAAAACTTCTGTTTTTACTGCTGTGATGCTTCTTCTTGAGCTTACTGATGAAAGAGGTATTTTGTTACTTCTATGTCTGAACCATTTCAGTTTGTATTGGCTTGTTGGAACCCAGTGTTTTAGTCTCCAGTGGCTTTACCGCTTCTGAAGATACAAGAAATAAGTAGCTTTAGACAAAATAGAAAACAGAGGCAGCACCAGCAGTCTTGAATTGCAAGGAGGAATCTATAAACCAGTTTGAGTTGAACTTGACTCAGGTGGATTTCAAAGATTGATAACATTTGTGGATCTTGGCAAAATCGTTGGAATCCAAAGGTGGAGTCCAAATGGATCCATGATGAAATCCTACTGAAGTGCTACTGATTTTGAAAGTAACCAGCCGATCTTTTAACAAAAAAAAAAAAAATGTTTTCAAATCACTGCAACAGATCTGCATATTTTTCACAGAATCATCAAATTAGTTCACAAATTTCTTTTTAAAGCAATTTGCACGTTCCTAATTGTAGCAACAGAGTCTAAAAATGAGCAATCTGACAATGCGAAAAATAATCCGTACTGACTGAGGCTCTAAACCACAGAAAGAACACTTTACAATATCAATTCAACTCTTGTAAATGAAATCCTGGGTTATCCCTTGCACAGAATCTCTTTACCATGATGTATGGCATAGTTACCGAGGTTATCACAGCTATATCCTAAAGTTGCATGGTGCATAAAACATTTCAGTTAACAACAGAGAGGAGGTTAACTCCCACAGATAACCTACTATCAGAGGGTTAGGCCAGATGACATTCCTCTGTCAGCTTTCAGGAGCTATTGATGGTTCAATCAGTAGGTTTTGAAGTTAAAGCGCAACAAAAGGGCACTAAAACTTATTCAAACTGTCAACAGGGACAATCTGGAATGTTGCTTGCAGGTAAGTAATTTTGGGTGTTTTAAGACTATTATCAAACACCGATGGCTGCAAAAGCAGAGACAGCTACTAATAACAGAGAGAATGCAGTCACCATAAAACACTTCTGGCAGACACTGAGATCTATAAATTGTATGACACCCAGCACTGCTTTAGACATAAAATTGCTGGTTAAGAGAATACTGTTTTAGTGATAAGGAGCAATAAAGAGAGAACTCTGGCTGAATTCAAGAATTCAGGAAAACATGGGACAAGCACAGATGATCTCTGAGAGAGAGAGGATGGGACTACAAAGCTGAACAAGAGATGTGGATGGGCTGCAAGGACTTTATCTGCCATCATGTTTCCATGTTTTATATGGGAAGGACAATTTTCAAAGGGATTTCCTAAAATTTGCCCTCCGCTACCCAACTAAAAGTATGCACTGGCTTCCACAGCACAAATACTTATAGCCAAATTGAGGGGAAGCATTTCAGGGAGGTGGGAGAAGACAGGTTAGGGAAAAAACACACATAGATATGATTTTCAAATCTATGCATATTCTTGTGTGGCACATAACAGATGCAAAGTCCATAGGTACTTTTAATCTATATATCCAGTAGGTTGTCCTGAAAGGGAACCTGTAGGTTGTTACGGATTGGCTAGCTGGGTCTGAGGATTTCCCCTACAGGAGTGGTACTGGGTTTCAAGACAAAACCGGGCAAGGTCCTCTGCCTGGCTAGCCACCTCCCCCTTGGGTTGAGCCCGCAGGGTCTGGAAGTCAGCAGGACTTTCTTGGTATGGTACATGGTAGGCCAGGGTCAGGGCTGGCAGTGGTCAGGAAAGATCGGAGTCCAAGCACAGGTCAAAGCAGGCGGAGGTCAAAGTCCATTCCAAGTCAGCACCAAGGAGACAGACTGAAGAGGCTGATGAGAATGTAGGCAAGGCAGGAGCAAGGAGAGATGAGGCAGGTACAGGGCACTACACATAGGTGATCAAAAGGTAAAATAGGGGTGCAAGGCAGGATTAGGACAAGCTAGGTAGGCTACTGGGAGGCCTTTACAACATAAGGACCAGACAGGGAAAGAAATAGACACAAAACAGATCCAAACTGTAACTGGGTGCAGGGCAAGGAACATACTGCAGATCTAGGACACTGGGAGACCCCAAGGAACAGGAGGGCTGCTGAGAGCTCCAGATGGGATAGGACAAGGACGGAACAGAGATAACAGAATATGGCAAGGGAAACAGAGACACAAACAAGGTATATACAAGATCCTGGAGGAAAAATCCATTTATTATTAAGGTACAATTGCAGAAATCCACTGTTTATTCCTTTGAAAAGCAGCATGGATTCTATCTACCTTTTGGGTACCTGTGACCTGGATTGGACACTGTTGGAAAAAGGATACTGGGCTTGACAGACCTTTGGTCTGACCCAGTATGGCAAGTCTTATGTTCTGTTCTGCCGTCATCCCCGTGATCGCATCTCTGTAGTGATACTTAAGATCTCTTTTCCTTCTCCAATTAAAAAATAAATAAATAAACAGACACAAACAAGATTGGAAAATTACATAATTTTTATGACACAATATAAAAGATGGAAATGTTTGCCAATGTGCTTCAGAATTTTCATATATCTGCCACAGAATCTAGACTTGAGCTGCCAAAGCAAACTGTAGGGCTGTGCCTTAGATCTCCTGCTCCTTTTTGTCTGACCTTACTGGGGGGGGGGAAGGACGGTTGCAACAGTGCCTGGGGGGTGGCAAAAACTTAAACCCATCTCTGCTGCCAGTCAAACACACCAAAGCGGGAGCTCTGATCGGTGTGTGTGTGTGTGAGGGGGGGGGGGGGGCACAAAGGACAAAAATCAAGCAAATTAAAAATGTCAATTATTTTATATTAGTATATTCATTGCATGTATGTAAAATATGAACCGAAAAACATATTTAACAGATTACAGGCAAAACCTCCCACTCCTGCTTTCCCCAAACTAGCAATATTTGTATTTCTCACATATATGCAGATTGTTGTTTCAATGTATATGGTCCTGTCTACAACAGATAATATACCGACTACAAGTCAGGTGTACTTTATAAATTAATTCAAAACAAATGCAGACCTTTGTTACCCTTCCCCCACCTTTTTTTTTTTTTTTCCAATCAGTAAGGGAATGCTGAACTTCAGGAAATGGTCAGCCACAGGCCACAGAAAATGATTAAACATCAACAAGAAGAAGAAGAAGAAAAAAAAAGAAATGGTAATCAACTGGAATGAAACTAGGTGAGGTCACCTGCAGCTTTAATGAATGCTTTTCAGTGCATTGTAACCTAGCTCAATTTCTCACAGTTCAATAACATCTTTGAAGTTTTCAAGGCAAACAATACACCCACCCACATGACAGACCAAATGCTCTGTAAGAGGGGGCAACCAGCAATTATTGTGTTGGTTTCTGGTACTTTGATCTCTGGGTCGTGACCTCTTCTTTTCTTGTGATCTGTAACACATAGATGCCAGACTATTTAGCATGCATATGCTTCCCAGGTTTGATACAGTTCATTTAGATTTTGGTGGGTCTTTCTTTCCCCCCTTTTTCATGTTTCATTCCTATTGGTCCTGTAAAATCCCGCAGTTTGCTGGCTTGCTTCAGTTTGAAATCAATGTGGAGCGAAAGAGTGAGTAATATTTTACATTTCTATGGTAGCATGCTACTTACTGCACAATTGTCAAGCTATTAATTTTGAGGTGAATTTTAAAAGTCTGACGCACGTATTAATTAGGGGATGCACAAATATGTCAGGCTCCTGCGTGCCGAGTGGTTTTTGAAACCTGATGAGATTCACACATACGTCCTGAAGCGTGCACATCGAGAAAGTTTTCAAAAAAAAGTGACAAGGCATGGGCATGGAGGTGGACGTGAACCTCAGATATGTACATAAATACTTAATGCGATCCAGTACGCACCAAGGCCCTCTGCTGTGTAACTTTACCTCTGCTATGAATGACATGTAAGTTAAAAAATAAAGATAAATAGGGAAATCTGCAGGGTTTTAAAGATCGGGACTAACTAGAGGGAATGAAAGCTATTAAACTAGTGCAGTTTGGAGGAGCTCTCTTAGCGTCTGTGTGTGACCCTTTTAAAATCCCCCAATTTACGCAGTAGAAGTAGGATTTGCGCACCCATGTGCATGCCAACTTAAAATTTGGTACACATGTGAGCACCGTCAGGCTGTTTTATAACGTGCACATATATGCATGCAAGTTATAAAATAGCTGTGCCCCTGGGCACAGGCTGACGCACGTGCTGGTATGAAAGTTACCGTCTTTGGTTTTAAAACAAACCCTGCTTTTTAAAATATTTATAGAAAAAAAAAACATGTTTCTAAAACTAAGGTATAGAAAATGCACACTGTAAAGTGTTGTAACACTGATACACTAGGGTGCAAGCTGCAGTATAATTAACATGTCTCAGGAGTGTTTTCTAGGGGGCTACAAAATGGCATTCATTTAAGCAGAGCATTCTGATGTTGCTACCAAAAGAACGAGCTTTCGTTCTAAAATGAAAATGCTTTTATTTACAGCTCATTTGTTCATGCAGGTCCAGGTGTTTAAGTTTGGGTTTAAATGTGCCTTCCCATGGGGCCGATGCAATTATATGCGCTGAAAGCGGGCGCCGTTTCATTACTGGCAGATGGCCGGTTATGAAAACCAACGCCGCGTTTACCAGCGTCGGTCTTCATAACTCGGCAGTCTGTCGAGTTATTTTATTTTTTTTTTTTACTTTAAAAAAGAAGTACAGAAAAGCAGTTGTTTCTACTTTTCTGCACTTCTTTTCAATGCATTCAGCTAATAACGTCTGTTCCAGGCAGGCATTAATATCTTTTTGCATTCGAAGAGAATGAGAAATAGGCTCATTCACATGCATTTGCATGTGATGAGCGGTATCTCATTCACTCCGCGTTGGACGCGTGTTTGTTACAGATGGGGTTTTCGTGTGTCCTTGGGCCTCGGCCCAACCCCAGATGAATCCAGGACTGAACCGAGGGTTGACGGCGTGTCCCAGCATGGCGGAGACAAGGTCTTACCCTCTGCTGGACCTGCATGCTCCTGGAGCCAACAAGTTGATGTTGGTAGAGGAACAGTCCTCCGACTGTTCCCAGCCCTTTCGGACCTGCCACATAGGATTGGCATGGAGCAGCAGGCCGGACTGAAGATGAGAGCAGACAGAGGCCTTGTGACACAAAGACTTTGGACTAGGACTAAGGCGAAGACATCACAGATGAGGGCTGATGCGAAGATATCACAGATGAGGCGAGGAACTTGGAAGACTCAAAACGAGATGAGAAGCTGGGAAGGGTAGACATTGGCACTGTCTCTCAGGGCGCCCTACACAGTCCACCCACGGGACTGGTCACGGACCACACTGTCCCACTGCGCGCCCTACACAGCCTGAGGCGGCTGGTCACGGACCATGCGGAGAGCGGGATGAGCGCAGGAAGGAATCCAGTCGAGGTGAGACTCCAATGACGGAGCCGGTGTCATCCGGAAACCACTGGAGCTGGCAGGTCATGAATCCAGCTGCAGGCAACTCCACTGACGGAGACGCGTCACCCGGAGAACCATGGAGCTGGCAGGACAAGAAGGCTCAAGAGCACAGGAGAACTTGGAAGGCACTGGAAAAGAACATCAGGAACCCTGGAACATCAAGCAGCGAGACATCGGGAAACGAGACATCAGGAGACCTGGACGAGGACCTCAGGAGATGAAGACATGGCACAAGAAGCAGACAAGACATGGAGCTCCAACAATGAACGAGAAGGACCTGATGGAGCGCTGGAAGATAGGGACTTCCAGGAGCGAAGTAACTCCTGGAAGTCCCTATCTTCCAGCGAGGCAAAGGTGGAGTACAGGAGCAGCCCTTTTATAGGGCTGATACAGGAAACAGTCCTTAGGTGGGGCCCAGGGCATATCCGGTCGTGGGCCCTTTAAATCTGACAAGGAGGCGCGGCCGCGTGCCTAGGAGCAGGAACAGGAAACTTTGCAGGACCGTGGACAGCAGCCCTGTACCGATGTCAACATGGCGCAGCAGGGCTGGGCCGAGGAGCAGGCCCTGACGTTGACAGCGGCTCCTGCCGCTGCAGGAGGACCCGAGGGAGGCTCCAGCCGCCAGGCAAACCCAGGGACTGCGGCCTCCAGCTGCAAAGATGGCAGAGAAGTCTGCGGCTCCGGCCGCGGTGAAGAGAGCATGATGGGCGGTCTCCGGGCCGCAAGAGGCAAACAGAGTCTGCAGCTCTGACCGCACAGAAGACCCGACGTCAGCGGCGTCCGGCCGCATCGAGAACCAACAAATGTGAGGAGCCTGCTCGCGGGGGAAGCCTGTGGGCAGGATTCATAACAGCATTAAATAGGTGCTAATCCCCCTATTGCATTAGGGGGTGGATTAGCACCTATTTATCCTGCGTCCAACTGCGGGTTATACAGTGCGCTCGGCTGCATTGGACCCCTTGTGACTTATCTTGAGTAGTATTGTGTACACTGATGATACTATTTAAGTAATAAATATTGTTATGGATTTGAAACACTTTAATTTGGTCCATAAAACTGGTTGGGGACCATATTACAACAGCAATTAAATGCTGCTTAAAAACTTACAGAATCTCACAGTCCTTAGGAATAAAATCAATTACACTGCTTATTTGAGTTACTTCCCTGAAACATGATAGTGATAACTTTTTAATCAAAGCATTTAAATCATCTTTCTTATGAGATTATTACATTTAAAATGCATGATGTGTTAGAGACATATAAGGAGTTTATAAGTTTGGAGCATATTTATGACTGAATTTACCACAAAAAACTTAAGTTTATCATTTTTTAAAATGTATTAAAACTATGCTGACTGACTGCACTGATAGACATTAATGGCTCTGAAGACTGCAGAACATTATAAATTGAATTCAATATATGAAAGCATTTAACATTCATTGTACTTGGTTATTGTTTGACTTCTCTTGGCAGTACATTGATTATTTATAAACCACTCCAGATATATAGAGTGAAAAGGTGGAACATGGAACCTCAGTTAAATAGGAGAAAATGTTTTCATCCAGGAGTGCTGGTCACTCAGTCAAAGAAGTGAAATAAATGTTGGTGGATATTCAAAATGGAAATGTATAACTGATGTATTCTTTGGCATAATATTAGGCCTATGCAATAAAACTTGTACTAAAAAGATATTAGTGTGCAACTTGCTGAAAATATAATGTGCAGAGTAAAATGGCAATTAGCATGTCATGCAATACATTTTTGTGAGTCCACAATAAAAATTGTAAACACAATGTATTCAAAGTAGGAGCATGCATACAATCCCAAAAAAGTATATTATTCAAGCTACCTGCCCAAAGTGAAAAGGCTGGAGAGCAGGGGTATTTCCTTCCCTCTCCAAATCCCATTGAAGAAAAGTTGTCCACAGTCCCCGAATTAGCACCATCAAAACCCCCTCCCATGCATACCATCACATCCATCAGTGCTATCAGAACCCTCCTGAGCCCTACTAACCCTTCATCCGCACAGCAAGGATCCCAAATACTGCCCCCTCCCCGGCTACCTCTTTGAAATAAAAGCTTACTATTCCAGTTGTTCCTGCTAATCATGGACAAGTGAAATATCAGAGACTTTTGCAAAAAGGTTTTGCTGCTGGCCACTGAAAGAGAGAACATTATTTAGCGGAGACACTAATTTCAGCATGTTCATACCAATGCCATTGTGGATACATTTAGGTGTGAATTTTAAAAGCCTGGCGCGTGCCAGGAAACACTCTAGTATGTCTGTCGGGTGCGCATTGGGGCAGATTTTCAAAGGGAAACGCGCGTACCCTCCAAAAACCTGTCCCATGTTCCCCCTGCGCGCGCCGAGCCTATGTTGAATAGGCTCGGCGGCGCGTGCAAGCCCCGGGACGCGCGTAAGTCCCGGGGCTTTCCTGGAGGGGGGGGGGGCATGTCGCGGCGGCAGGCCGAGGCACCCGAAACAGCTCCCGGGCCGGGGAATCGCGCGCCTGCCAGCTGGCGGCAGGCGTAACTTTTAAAACAAAGGTGTGTGGGGGGGGTTTAGATAGGGCTGGGGGAGTGGGTTAGGTAGGGGAAGGGAGAGGAAGGTGCGGGGGGGGGGGGGGTGGAAGGAAAGTTCCCTCCGAGGCCACTCAAATTTTGGAGCGGCCTCGGAGGGAACGGAGGCAGGCTACGCGGCTGGGCGCATACAGGCTGCCGATTTTGGGCAGCCTTGCATGCTCCGACCCCAGATTTTAAAGGATACGCGTGACTACGCGCGTATCTATTAAAATCTGGCGTACTTTTGTTTGCGTCTGGTGCGCGAACAAAAGTACGTGCGGCGTATTTTTATAAAATCTACCCCAAAGAGCGTATTTTAAAAGCTGCCCGTGGACATGCATATCTCCCAGTAAGTGCACAACTAAGAAATTGCAAAAAAAGGGGCGGGGAATGGGCAAGGCATGGGCACCTCGGGACTTTAACATGAAATGTGCACATAAGTATTTACCCGCACAAGCGTGCACCGGGGTCCCCAACACTTAACTTTACTACTCCCATGGATGGCATGTAAGTAATAAAATAAAAAAATCTAGGCTAGTCAGCGGGGTATTAAGTGTTGGTGGTAAAAGGGCAGCTAGGAAGTCCTATCCCTTAACTGGACGAACTGGGGAAACTGGTAATTGCATCAGCATTTGTGTCTACTAAAATTCCCCCACTTATGCGGTAGAGGTGGCATTTGCACGCACATGCGTGCATCCATATAAAATTGTGCCTATTTTATACTATGTGCTCACACACTTGTGAAATTTATAAAATGGCCGCGTCTTTTGGCGCAACCCAGCATATGCACGTACATGTGTGCTGGTATCAAAGTTACCGACTTAACATGCATGTTACATTTTATTGCATAAACCTCTATATGTATCCGACATCATCATGTCCTCTCTTTCCTTTTTCTGCCTTTTATATTTTTTTCTCAATAAGAGCTTTACTAACATCATTACCTTTAACATGTTTACACACCATTTTAAAAAACATACAGTATATTCAATCTGCTGAATATTTTAAAGGGTAGCACTTATGTCTAGAATATTTGAAAATGAATATATTTTGAAACAAGGCAAAGAAAAATTCTAATAGTTAATCAAAGAAACAGTTGTAGATGTCACGTTGCAGTCATGATCCAAAGTACTTAAGATGTAAATATAACAAATATTAATGAGCAGATACTTCAACATTTTGCTCCAGTAAAAGGTTTGTTCCCATTTTCCACCACTGAAAAGAGCTTTAATTCATCTGTTCCTACAAGTTTGAATCATACACACACACCAGGAAAATAATTGTCAGGAACATCCACTCAGAGCTACCAAGTTCCAAGAGGGAGACTTTTTGGCCAGTCCTGGTTTTGAACTTTCATTCCAACGAAGTGTAGATTTGTATTCCTTGATTTACCCATTGAAGTCAATGTTGCAGGTTCCATAATGCATTAGGAATGAGGTTTCCAAAAAGCCAGTACTGGCCTAAACTATCCTTCCTGGAACTGGGCAACTTGGCAGCTCTGATCAACATTGGTCATGAGATTGACTTAATCCATTGCTGTTGAATATTCTAGATACACAGATTCAAAATGCTAGACAACGTCTTTTTAGATTTGCAATTATTGCATAATGTATGCATGATTGTGATGCTGTTTATTATACCTGTACTCAATCACTGAGAACACACAAGTGAAGTATAAATATATAGTACAAGAAGAAAATAACATAGAAGGATATGCTGTACTATTATTAAGTATTAGAACAGATATTACAATGATAATATTTTAGTACATTTTCAAAGGAGTTACATGCATTAAATTAGCATATATACATGGAAGTAGCTTATATTCGAGTACATGTTATTTTATAAACATAAAAGGTCCATACATATTTTCAGTTTTGCATACACATTTACCTGCACAAAAAAGGGGCGGTGAGGGAGTGATCCAGGTTGGGGCCAAGAGATAAGGGCATCAACTTCTATTTTATAACAGATTTAATATGAATACATTAGGTAACTTATTTGTACAATTTTACACCTGCTAATTAACTAGTGAATTGATATCAGACTCGTCTGTTTTCAGCTATTTTTGGGTGGGAGGTCTGGGTGAACAGGGAAATTCAGGATGAAGTACTAGGAGGGTCACAGTGAAATGGAGACAGAGTGGATGAACTGATGGAGGAATGGGCAGACTGGTGATTTCATATGCATATTTTAAAATATACAGACTTCTGCATATAAATCAGGGTTTTACGCATTTAAGGACAAGTTTTAAAAGACTTATGCATGGCAAATCTGGGTGATACACACGTGAGTGGGACGTGCGCGGGCTGCATGAATTTTAAGAGGCCCGCAGCCACGCGTGTATCTCCCGCTACACACATTGGAAAGGATTTTGCAAAAAGGGGTAGGGTCTGGGTGAGCCAGGACAGCACCATTAAGTCCAAATCACGCACAAGCACATGCTGGGATCCGATGACCGCGGAAGTTGCTATGCTTTACAGGGGCGAACTGGGGTGAATAGGGAAATAGGCCCTAATGTGGTGCCAAGTGGATCGACTAAAATTCCCCCACTTACATGCACGAAATGGCATTTCTGCGAACATGTACGTGTCGATATAAAATTGTGCGTGCAGGTAGCGGATGTTATAAATCAGGGCATCCATATGCATGTGCCGGCAAACGTGCGCACATGTGTACCTGAGCAAAACTCTTAAAATCTGCCTTTTATGCTATATTTTTTTTGCAAATAAAATATATGTACATATGTTTATAAAATAGATAAAATATGCACTTTTATTGCATTACAAAATATTTGTGATTACTGAAACATATGTGTGAATGTTGGAGTAGATATGTGCATCTTTTATAACTGTGTAGATGGATATAAAATACTATAGTAAATCTCCGCTTGCCCACATATACTTGTGTATGGTGCCACATGGAGTTGTTTTAAAGTTGTCTTTTTTAGTTATAATTTTCAAAAGCTTTTCTGTGTAGAAAAATGCTGCATAAACATATGAGCAGAAGCAATTTTGTGCATAGTTGAAAGTGGCATTCTCAAGGGTAGAATTGGGGAGAGGAAATAATTTATGTGCATAGTTCCAATTTTCAAAAGTATGAGCATAAATGTACACACACATATTTATACCTGCATAAATGTGTGTTCATTTGCCATGCAGGGTTCCGCATACACCCGCTACTTTTGAAATTAGACTTATGCATGTAAGTCCACTTTGAATATTAGGCCTGAAGTCCATGTCTATATGTGGGCTGTTATAAAATCATCCTATTTATTGTTAATATCATGTTAGTGTATAGCAAATGTTGCTTACCTGATGTAACAGGTGTTCTCACAGGACAGCAGGATGTTAGTCCTCACAAATGGGTGACATCGAGGATGGAGCCCAACCACGGAAAAACTTCTGTCAAAGTTTCTGGAACTTTGACTGGCCCCTACTGGGCATGCCCAGCACGGCACCAACCCTGCAGCCAGCAGGGGTCCCCCTTCAGTCTTGTTTCAAAGCTACAGGCAGTGCCGAAAAAATAAAATAAGAAAACGAACCCAACACCGCGGGGCGGCGGGCGGGTTTCGTGAGGACTAACATCCTGCTGTCCTGTGAGAACACCTGTTACATCAGGTAAGCAACATTTGCTTTCTCACAGGACAAGCAGGATGGTTGTCCTCACAAATGGGTGAGTACCGAGCTGAGGATGTCTGAACGTGCACCAAAAATACCCAACGGCGTGCAACAGGCACAACATCTGGGGTGAAATTTGGTAGAGGACATCCGCACCCCACCGGGCAGGTGGAAGGGTGTTGATACGTCATGTTGGAAAAAGGTTATGCAAGACACATTGGCCGAAGATGGAGTCCTGTCTTCCAGCTTTGTCCAAACAGTAGTGGGCTGCGAATGTATGGAGAGAACTCCAGGTAGCAGCCCTGCAGATGTCAGGAAGTGGCACCGATCGAAGGTGAGCTACTGAAGTCGCCATGGCCCTCACAGAGTGTGCCTTAACACGGTCTTGAAAGGGAATGCCAGCTTGCTGATAGCAGAAAGAGATGCAGTCCGCCAACCAGGAGGAAAGAGCCTGCTTATCCACAGGCTGCCCTAACTTGTTAGGATGGAAAGAGACGAATAATTGAGTGCTCTTTCTGTGGATAACTGTACGGTCTAGATAGAAAGCTAGAGCATGTTTACAGTCGAGGGTATGCAGAGTCTGTTCCCCGGAGTTGGAGTGGGATGGATTGATTAATATGAAACTCCGAAACTACCTTAGGTAAGAATTTAGGGTGAGTGCGGAGTACCGCCCGGTCCTGCAGGAGTTTAGTGTAAGGCAGGTAGGTAACTAGGGCCTGTAACTCACTAACCCTGCGAGCTGAAGTGATAGCCAAAAGGAAACTCACTTTCCATGTGAGATATTTAAGGTCACAGGAGTGAAGAGGTTCGAAGGGTGGTTTCATAAGGCGACCAAGAACCAGATTAAGGTCCCAAGAAGGGGCTGGAGGGCGTAAAGGTGGCTTCAAATGGAGCAATCCTTTAAGAAAGCGTGTTACAAGGGGTTGTACTGAAATAGGGACACCCCCGATACCTTTATGGAAGGCGGCTACCGCACTGACATGCATTCTAATGGAAGAGGTCTTTAGACCAGATTCTGACAAATGCCAAAGATAGTCCAAAAATTTAGGAATTGGACAGGAAAGGGGATCAAGGGACTGAGAAGTGCACCATGATGTGTACCTTTTCCATTTATAGGAGTAAGATTTTCTTGTGGAAGGCTTTCGTGAAGCGATGAGGACACGAGAAACTGAATCCGATAAGTTAAGTGGTTGAAGGACTAACCTTTCAACATCCATGTCGTCAGAGACAAGGCTTGGAGATTGGGATGGAGGAGGCATCCGTCGTTTTGAGTGATCAGATGCGGGTCCTTTCCCAAGGGAATGTGCCTGCAGATGGAGAGATCCTGGAGTATGGGAAACCACACTTGGCATGGCCAGTGAGGTGCGATCAGGATCATGGTTCCCCTGACCTGACGGAGCTTCACGAGAGTCTTCGACAGAAGAGGAAGTGGAGGGAATGCATAAAGCAGACTGGTTGACCACGGGAGGGAGAATGCATCCCTGGGCCGAAAGTGCTGAGTCCGAATGAGAGAGCAGTAATTGGCCACTTTGTGGCTCTGAGGGGACGCAAAGAGGTCTATGTGTGGATAACCCCATTGCTGGAAAAGAGAGGTCGCTACCAAGGGATTGAGTGACCACTCGTGTGGTTGGAAGACACGGCTTAGCCGGTCTGCCAAGACATTTTCTACCCCCGGCAAGTAGGTGGCCCTGAGGTACATCGAACGGGAGAGGGCTTCTGCCCAAATCTGCGCAGTTTCCTGACAGAGAAGGAAGGAGCCTGTGCCTCCCTGCTTGTTGATGTACCACATGGCCACCTGATTGTCCGTCTGAATCAAGATTACGTGATTTGATAGGCAATCTTGAAAGGCCCGGAGAGCGTATCGGATTGCCCGAAGCTCCAGGAAATTTATCTGGTGTTTGGTTTCCTCTAGAGACCAGAATCCTTGAGTTTGTAAATTGTTTACATGGGCTCCCCAGCCGACGTTGGAGTCGTCGGTGGTGAGAATTATTTGAGGATCTGGTGGATGAAAGGGCAAGCCTTGGAGGAGGTTGGATCGATTTGTCCACCAGGCAAGAGACAGACGGAGTGCATGGGTGATGCGAACAACGGTCGACAGAGGCTGTGTGGCTTGTATCCATTGTGATTTCAGAGTCCACTGCATGACTCTCATGGCTAGACGGGCCATTGGAGTCACATAAACTGAAGAGGCCATGTGTCCCAACAGAATGAGAAATTGGCGAGCTGTTGCTGTGGGTTGAGACTGCAATTGGCAAGCTAGGGACACAAGGGTTTGGACACGTTGATGAGGAAGGAAGGCTTTTGCCGGTAAGGTGTCCAAGTCTGCTCCAATGAAGGATAAGGTTTGAGATGGGAGAAAGTAGGATTTCTTGTAATTGACAAGAAATCCCAGCGAAATAAGAGTTTGAGTTGTCAGGGTCAGGGAGGACCGAGCGATTTGCTGGGTTGAGGCCCTGATCAACCAGTCGTCCAAGTAGGGGTATACATGGACACCTTCCTTCCTGAGGAACGCTGCAACCACTACGAGACATTTGGTGAAAACTCGTGGTGCGGATGCTAGACCAAATGGGAGCACTCGGTATTGATAGTGGTTTTGGCCTACTAGAAATCGGAGGTATTTGCGATGAGACTGAGTTATCGCAATGTGGGTATAAGCGTCTTTGAGGTCTAGAGAGCAGAGCCAGTCCTCTCTTTGTAGCAGAGGTAGAAGCGAGCCCAGGGTTACCATCTTGAACTTTTCTCTGTGAAGGTACTTGTTGAGGGCCCGCAAGTCCAGGATTGGTCGAAGTCCTCCTGACTTTTTTGGGATCAGAAAGTACCTGGAATAGAACCCCAGTCCTTGTTGGGAAAGAGGAACGGGTTCTATAGCGTTGGACTGGAGGAGAAGAGATACCTCCTGCTCTAGAAGAACAGAGGGGTCGGTAAGTCTCCACGCTTGTAGAGGCGGAGAGTCCGCAGGAAGAGTTAGAAAGTTTAGATGGTAACCCTGTGCAATGATCGCTAGCACCCAATGATCTGTAGTGATATGATGCCAAGATGCCATTTTTCTGTAAAGTGGCTTAGTCGACCTCCTACTGGTATGTTTGGAAGAGGGATTAGGCATCTGCTCTCTAATTGAAAGTCAAAACCCCGACGCAGGACCTGGTTGCGGAGCTGGTGTGGGTTTTTGCTTTCGAGGTTGGCGAGGCTGAGGCTTTTGATACGGCCTCGTTGACCTGGACTTGGTATGTGGGGGATAATACTTCCGTGGACGGAAGAATGACTTTTTAGGTTCCTTCTTAAATGGCTGTTTAGAAGGGAAGTCAGAAGAAATTGATGAGAGCTGCTTAAGGGTCTCATGATGATCCTTTAATTCAGCAACTGTTTGTTGAATTTGCTCACCAAACAAATTATCCCCTAAACAGGGCAGGTCAGAGAGCCTGTTCTGAACCTCCGGGCGAAGGTCAGAAGACTTAAGCCAAGTCCAGCACCTTGCCGAGATGGCTGTAGCAGACAGTCTAGTGGAAGCATCGAATATGTCATAAGATGTTTGTATTTCATGCTTTCCGGCTTCAAACCCTTTAAGCACTAGGGTTTGAAGTTGTTGTTGGAATTGTTCTGGTAAGGTATCTGAAAATTCTTGTATCTGCTTGAAAATGACCCTGTTATATTGGGTCATGTATAGCTGATAAGAAGCTATTTTAGAAGTAAGCATGGCCCCTTGGTAAACTTTTCTGCCTATACTATCTAGGAACTTACTCTCCTTAGTGGGAGGTATGGATGAGTATGGCTTCATTCTTTTAGCTTTCTTTTGTGCTGACTCCAACACAACAGAGTGGTGGTCTAGCTGAGGTTTTTGAAAGCCAGGTGCTGACTGTACCAGGAAAGTAGAGTCAGCTTTTTTATTTACTGGAGCAACAGATCCAGGAGTTTCCCAATTCTTTTTTAGAAGGTCCAGAGAAACCTGATGAATTGGAATGGAAGTGATGACTTTTGGGGCATCCAAAAATTGGAGTAATTCCATCATTTGGTGCCTGTCATCTTGCTCCGATTGAAGCTGAAAAGGGACCAATTCCGACATTTCCTTCACAAAATTTGTGAAAGAGAGGTCCTCGGGAGGAGAACGCTTTCTGCTTTCAGCAGGAGAGGGTGGTGAAGGTAAATCATTGGTACTCGAGGAAGAATTATCACCCCAGGTGTCATAAGGATCAGGTTGTTGACCTGTAGGACCCCGAGGGGGTTGGATACCTGAAGGACCCGGTTGAGGCTCCGAGAAACCCGAAGAAATCACCGGGGGCATCGAAAATCCCCTTGGAGGCATTGGTGCCGGCATCGAAGGCATCGATGGAGCTGATGTACGTATCGCCCCGGAGGAATGTATCGGTGGCGAGGGACGACATGGCACCGATGGAACTACTCCCGAAGGAGGAATTCGATACGGTGTTTCCGTACCCGATGAAGTTGGCATCGGGGAGCGCACCGGCGCTGTCGGTGACCCGGGTATTACCAGTGGAAGGGCGGTCACAAGCGCTTCCATCCGTGCGAGCAGCGGTGCCAGCGCTGCTGGAATCGGGTCGATGACTGGTTCCACTCTTGGTGGCGGAGTCGGTGCCGAAGGAGTCTGGAACCTTTGCATTGCTTTATCGATGGCCTCCTGGACCAGCCGGTCCAGTTCTTCCCGGAGACCTGGGGTAACAATCCCCGGCTCCGCAGAAGAGGGAGGCTGAGGCTGAGCCGGAGGGACCACGTTCACCGGTGGAATCGTGGCTCCCAAACCCCGATGGGGTGAGGGTTGCCTCAATGTCTCAGAAACAGAAGTGGACGGTGCTGCTTCTGATCGAGACTTCTTCAGTGGTGGCTCGGACGGTAGCAAGGTCGAAGACTTCGATTCCTCGATGGTCCGAGACTTGCAATGTCGATGACGATGCTTCTCCCTCCGATCCCCATGATCCTCGGGGACGGGGGTCGATAGCCGTGGAGACGTCGATGGCAGACGGTCACCGGGAGGTTGCCGACGATGGAAGGACTTCGACGGTGTCGGTTCCGAGGACGTCGATGTGATGGACTGCGTCGGAGTGTGAGCATGGAAAAGAAGTCCCATCTTCTCCATTCTGGCTTTGCGACCTTTTGGTGTCATAAGGGCACATTTGGTGCAAGTCAGGACATCATGCTCATTTCCCAAACATAATACGCAGACTCTGTGAGGGTCTGTGATAGACATGGTGCGCATACAATCTGGGCACCGACGGAACCCCGACGCCATGGCCATTGACCAAAAATTTAGCCGTGGGACGGTCGACGGCCAGCAGGCCACGAAGGCAAAACTCGATGGTAGCTGGCGAAAAACGGCAAAAAACTTACCGAAATACCGCGGACTAAATGTAGATAGAGGGGGACCCCTGTGGGGCGTATTTAACTTCAAAGAAGTTCAAGAAGAATTTCCTGTCAGGAATGTGGTAAGAGCTCCTTCACCGTGTGGCAGCTGCTGCGCGGAAAAAAGAAGACTGAAGGGGGACCCCTGCTGGCTGCAGGGTTGGTGCCGTGCTGGGCATGCCCAATAGGGGCCAGTCAAAGTTCCAGAAACTTTGACAGAAGTTTTTCCGTGGTTGGGCTCCATCCTCGATGTCACCCATTTGTGAGGACAACCATCCTGCTTGTCCTGTGAGAAACAGAACATTTCATGATAGATCAACAGCTTATAAGGGAGCATCTCAATGTGTAATTTTTTTGTCATTTAAATTTTTATTTTGTACCTTACTTCAAACCATTGAAATAGTTGTAACTTATGTATTTATTTACTTAAAAAGACTAAGGCCTAGATTTTCTAAGGTCACAGACCTTAGAGAATCCGGCGGTAATGGGGGGCGGGCCTGCGAAAGTCGGCAGCAATTACACCTCCATCGCTGCCGGCTTTCGCACCCAATAGCGCCATCGTAAAAGGTGGTGCTAGTGAGCGCGCTACTGGCA
Source organism: Rhinatrema bivittatum (assembly GCF_901001135.1). Classification (NCBI taxonomy): domain Eukaryota; kingdom Metazoa; phylum Chordata; class Amphibia; order Gymnophiona; family Rhinatrematidae; genus Rhinatrema; species Rhinatrema bivittatum. The sequence continues at coordinate 174,420,657 of NC_042621.1, forward strand.
GCGAAAAGGGTTCTTACCTTTTCGCCACCAGCGAAGTTTCCGCTGCATCTGCCCCGATGACGCCCCAACTCCTCCTCTTCTGGGGACGACTCCGCCCCGATCTAGCTACCGCACGCAAAAAAGGGACATTTTTGCGTGCTAAAAGTCCCTTTTCACATGCGATACGCTACGAAAATGACCCCCTAAGTTTTGAAAGTATTGAATTTATGACTTTGCTCAAGATTACTTAGGGCTCAATTCAACCAAGTTTGGAACTTAGGAAATGTTTGGTCAAAAGTTATCCAGAAACCTACATGAATAAAATTTATTACAATCCCATTCAAAAAGTACATTTCAGAGACCCTGGAGATATTGTAAAAAAGTAAATAAACATTATGCAGGTTTTTGACCAGCTTCCTCTCTATCAAGTAAATTTTCAAAGCCCTACGCACCCAAATACCCATGGTTACGCGCGTGGCCAGGCCCTGCACGCTCTGTGCGCATTTTCTAAAGGGCCTGGCCACACACGTAACCACCAATACGCGCACAAATGCCTGGCCTCTCAGAAGGAGTGAGCCAGGGAGCGGGGTCTGGGTGGGGAGGGGTGTAGCGGGGTTGGACCGGGACAGCGCAATTCTAATCTGTCCCAGGGAAGCCCGTGCTCCAGAGGAGCAGCAAGGTAAAACATTTTTAAAAATTTAAGAGTTAGGTAGGGAGTGGGGATCCTGGAGGAGAGGGAAAGTGGAAGGAAGGGTAGAGTTAGGCATAGGAAAGTTCTCTCCCAGTCCACTCCTTAATTGGAGCGGACTGGGAGGCCCAATTGCATCGCTATACGTGGGCTTTTAAAATTTCCCCCCTAAGCACAGAGAAGGCCATCCGCCTGCACATGCACATGCGAATGCTAAAATACGCCGCAGATGTGGGTGCGGATATCGTATTTAATATCACGTGCACATTGACGCATGAATGTTATAAAATAGCTGCGTCCGTGTGCTCGTGCTGCGCACATGAACGGCTACGTGTGCCTTTGAAAATTTACCCCATATTACGTAGTACAAGGAGATGACAATTATCATTCGATCCAAAGCAAAAAAGTGCACCCAGCCTTGCGCATAGGTTTAACCTCAGTTGGATGCGTTTTGCTTGTACTAGAGTAACACCCAATGCAATAAGGAGGTTAGTGCATCCAAAACGAGTGCCCAAATAAGTAGCTAATAGTGCTCATCACATGTAAATTCCATGTAGATGAGGATATTAGCTATTACCTTGCGATGCAGAAAATCACTGGTAGCCCAACATACCCAGCAAATTTAATGCCAGCTCTGGATTCTGGTATTAAGTCAACGGCTGTTATTAAGTCAAGGGCACATGAAAAATACAAAAAATACTGCTCTATGTGGTTCCTCTTAATTAGTACTTTGCGATACTAAGATCTACTGCTTGCAGTGATTAAAATTTAAGGAAAAATGTAAGGGCTCGATTAAAAAAAAAATTCTGGCAGCACAATATACACGCAAAATCTGCACGCTGATTTCACCGCATATATGTTGTGCATGTACATTATCTATGGCGGGATAAAATGGATGCTTGTATTTCTTATGGACACACAGCCACGTCTCCTGGGTGTCTGATGCATTTGAGTGCTAGGGATGCACAATTTTCCCTAGCACTCAAATGGTACTCAAGACGAGCACCGTTTTAACCACGTGATATTGCATCAGCCCTGTTATGTGGGTGAAAACCTACTGACCTTGGTAGAATGCCAGTTTTGAAAATGCTGCCTCTCACAAATGCAACTAAAAATATGTGTGCTATTCACAACATGCATATGGCTAAAAGTAAGGTAGGAATTCTGGGGAGCGAGATTTGGGTGGGATCAGAAAATAATGCACATAGATTGGATTTTCAAATCTATACAATTTGGGGCAGATTTTCAAAAGGTTACACACTCCGGGCCTATTTTCAAAAGGCCCGGCGACACGCGTAAAGCCCCAGGATGCGTGTAAGCAAAAAGGGGTGGGGAGGAGTGGTGCGGGGTCAGAGGTTCCCGGCACAGCGGCCGTTTTCTGCTGTGCCGGGGATCGTGTGCTGGCAGTCGGCCGGTGCACGCAACTTACTTCAGCCCCAGGGCTGAAGTAAGTTTTAAAACAAAAAAAAAAAAGAAGAAAACGGTAGGAGGGAAAGGGCTGGGGAGGTAGGGGAAGGGAAGGTGGGGTGGGGAGGTAGGGAAGTTCCTTCCTAGGCCACTCCGATTTCGGAGTGGCCTGGGAGGGAACGAGGGAATGAGGGAAGGCAGCGCGGCTCGGCGCGCGCCAGGTGCACAATTGTGCTACCCCCCCTGTGCCCGCATGTTATAAAATTGTGTGTCCATGTGCGCGCGCTGGGTAGCGCGCACACATGGATGTGCTCGCGCAAGTTTGAAAATCTACCCCTTTATTTTCAAAAGAAATTTTACCTGCACAAAAAGTAGGTGCAAATGTCTGCAGGTGTTTTGTACATATGGCAATTTCCAAATAGAAAGTATGTGTATACATTTCCTTAGAAAATTAGGAACAAGTTTTCTATTTGTAGACTTTGCATCTAGTGGAATGTTTAAAAATGATTCCCATCAGCTTTATTACAATATGGATAACCTCATTATCCTGGTTTGGACATGCCGAGTTACTGTCCTGACATCATAAACAATGGACACAGGAAGACATCTCAACATTTTCCCACTATTAGGAGCAATTTTGAAACTTCCTGCAGGTTGTGGAGTTCCTGTTATTATTTTTAAGGGTTTTGGGTGGATCCCTGGACCGGTGGCAGATGACAACGCCCACGGGGGGAAGTCCCGTGAGGGGCTACAGGTCAGGCTCAGCGTAGGAGACACACACATACTAGTTCTTTTATTAAACAGGAATGGTGAACCACCAGAGGTGGCAGTAGTGAGCTGGAAGTAGCCCGGTTGGGCTTGTAGTCCCTCAGGCTCTGGAACAGCGATCCCAATAGCTGTGCTGTAATAGAGAGAACTGAGATTGTGAGTAGTAGCAGGATATGCAGAGTTCAGGAATAGAGCCTCATTGGTAATGTACTCACACAGCAGTTTCTCAGTATGGAGCACAGGAGCTGGAGTAAAGGCAGGCCCTCGAGGAGCAAGTACCTGGTTCCAAGGAATAGCTCTGAGAGGCAGAGATGGTAACTCACAGATGTTATAGGCAGTGGTGTCTTCCTGGCAGAAGTGGAATCCAAGTAGCGAGTCCAGGAACATGGGCCCTCGAGGAGCAAGTACCGGTTCCAGACTGCGACCTGAAAGATAAGAGAGAGAGAGAGGCCCCCAAGGAGCGGGTACCCCATATAGAGTAGGTCCGAAGGAGGCAGAGTTGCAAAGTATGGAGAGCGAATCCCATCTGTTGGAATCCAAATCTTTGCTAACTCGATTAGCTAGCAATCGCATAGACCATTTATATCCTGGATGCATGACGTCATCACAGGGGGATGCCCTGAGGTTCGCGCCACTGAAGGTACTTGAAGCATGGCCGTGCGGCACGCGCACCCTAAGGCAGCTGAACAGCATGGCAGGAGGCAGCGCCCAAGCCGGTCCGAGGACGCCAGAGAGGAAGGCAGGCAGATGCCGCGGCAGCCAAACGTCCGTCAACAGCAGGAGGAGTCGCTAGAGAGGTAAGGAGGGCGGAGTGGAGACGTCGGGCAGCGACAGTCGTAACAGTTCTTTATATTTTGATTATTGTCCTCTGTTATGGGAATTACCATTTGCAAAAGCCCACATAAATTACACCAATTTTCAAAGTGAACTTGCATGCGTAAATTCACTTTGAATATTACCCAGCAAAACTACCCACAAACAATTGCACCTGCAATATGATGTGGGTTGTTTTGCCATGAAAAATATTTATATACTTTTTAAAATAAAAAAAAATGTGTGATAATGAAAACCCCTCTTACAGCCCATCCTGGAACATCTCTCCTGAATTTGGGTAAAATTGTGTGCATACAGATCTTACCCACATATTGGGTTGGCAATTTTATAAAATCACAATGCCCTCCTTGACCATGTTAATCATGGATCACCACAATGCCTTATTTATACAGGATATGCAAAAACACTTACACAGCCCAATAAAATAGAAATCAATGACTAAAAAGGAAAAACACAGAAATCTTTCATTCTTACTATATAAAACACCAAGTACCAGGTGTAAATGTGTGCACATAGTTTTGCTGGAATAATTTTCTAAGTGGACTTAAGCATTTTGAAAATTGCTGTGACTTGTGCACTTATTTGCTGGCTAATAGGTATATGCACCCCAAAATTTTAGGTTCAGTTCATTTTTTCATTTCAGAATATTTTTTTAGATTTTACTCTGTTTATTTATTTATTTTTTTTGGTTCAGTTCATTTTACAAAGAACTAGTATTAATCTCTGCACATCTATTTGCATGCAAAAATGCTATGCCATGAATAGGTTTGAAAGTTAGCCTCTCTGTGTGCAGCTTTGCTGCACAATGGTTTCATCCAAATATGAAGGCTATCTGGATAGGGGTTAGTTCTGATGATCATATAAGTACTGAGTTTTCACAAGATATATTAAGTCAATTTAATAAATATTAAAATCAATGTTGTTATATTTTATATTAAACTGAAATCAGTGATTATGTAGTTATCCACTGCCAAGCGTTTCTTTATTATTATTAGTAGTAGTAGTACTAAATGCCATACTCTTATATGTTTAGAAGATTTACTAAATGCCTCTGGGACTGCAACAGGAACATAATAAATTGCCATAGTGGGTCAGTCCAAGGGTTCATCAAGCCCAGCATTCTGTTTCCAACAGTGGCCAATCCAGGTTACAAGTACCTGGAAAGTACCCAAACACTAAGTACCATATTTTTCGCACTATAAGACGCACCTGACCATAAGAAGCACCTAGGATTTAGAGGAGGAAAATAAGAAAAAAATTATTCTGAACTAAATGGTGTGCTAAAATATTTAATAAAATATAACAGAATAATATTTCAACAATGTAAAGTGAACAGCAGTATTAAGAACCATCATCACTGTCATTAACAAATGAGGAGAGACTTTAACATTCATGTACTCTTCTAGTTGTCTGGGAACCCCAAGAACTCTTCATCACTAGTGTCAGAATTTAGGAAGCTCAGTTGCTCACAATCACTGGTATCACTTTCTTCGCTATCTTCATATATGATATCATCTTCAGTGCCATCCAAGGCATTGCTAATGCCACATTTTTTTAATGACCATACAATGGTTTCATTCTTCACTGACTGCCATGATGTTTTCACCCATTCACAAACTTGAGTGATAGTGGGCCTCTTCATTCGTCCAGTAGGTGTCAGATCATGATTACCAGCAGCCATCCATTTGTTCCACTCTTCTCGCATAAGACTTTAAACGGTTTGTTGATGGAACTGTCGAGAGGTTGCAACTGGCTTGTAAGACCTCCAGGAATTACAGCAAGATGAGTCTTCACTTCTTTAAAGCGCTTTTTTGTGGTTTCGCTAATATATGCTCTAAATTGATCAAGCACTAATAGGGTAGGTTTTTTCAGAAGCCCGCCAGGACATTTGGACCACACTTTTTCAACCCATACTCTCATTCCATTTTCGTTCATCCATCCTTTCTCATGAACATGCACAACAACTCCTTGTAGGATCGCTTCTTTTGGCATGTTTTTCCTTTTGAAAATTAACATCTGTGGCAGTTTGGTGCCATCTGCACAGCAGGACAACACAACCGTGTAATGGTTGTGTTGTCCTGCTGAGGTTTTCACGGTTATGGTTTTGGCACCTTTCAGATCAACAGTCCTGTTAGATGGCACATCAAAGGTTAGCAGGACTTCATCCATATTCCCAATCTGGCCAATTTCAAAATCATTTTTCTTCCTAGCATCAATCTGTGAAAAGACACAATCTTTGATTTGTATTCTTTTGGCATTTTTTGCGCAATTCTAGTTTTGGTGTGCATAGCAAGGCCACTTCGCCTCATAAATCTGAAGCACCACGATAGTGATCCAGTAAAATCATGAATGCCTTTCTCTACAGCAATGCGTTTGGCTTCATATATTATCATTTTTGTAGACTGAGAAGCCATTATTCCTGTGACGTGTGATCCATTCTTTCATGTCCATTTCTAACTGTAGCCACTTTGCAGCATGCCCACGAAAAGTGTGCTTACTTTTATCTGCTTTTTGCAGCTGATCCTCCTGTTTCCTCTACTCCCTTATCATTTTTTCAGTTGGAGATGACCCAAAATGTTTCTCCGCTGCTCTGTTTCCATGTTCCTTAGCATATTTTACTACCTCGTTTAAAAGGAATTGTATATGCTTGCCTTTTCTGCTTTGACATCTTTGTACCATATGTAGCATGAGACTATGGTATTTTTCTGCAAGAAAACACAGTAATGAAAGAAAGATCAGCCCGGGGATTTTCTGCCCAAGCAGGCCCAGGAGATACCCCATGATCTGCTGAGCTTGGCTCTGTCGTGGCCGCCCTCGGCAGACCACATGACTAGAACGACCGGCCCACCAGGGGATGCCCAATCCCTCGATAGGCCAATCCGTCCCGGACTTTATGTCTCTCACCCAATCCCCTTCTCCAATCCACCACACTTTGGAAGGATTACGGTATCTGTCTCAATCACAGGAGAGGAGATCCATGTCTGAAGAGCTGCTGGGATAATCAGTTTCCCACATTTACTGGTATTTCTGGGGAGCCAAAAGGAGGAAGAGGCAAAAGAGGTACAACAGGAACTGTCAGCGCTAATTTTTGTGTATTCTGATGGACTGTATTTTTGTTTTTCTGGAAGTTTTCAGAAAGAGATTTGTGTTACTTTTTGAAATTCTATCTTTTTTTTCAATAAAGTTTTGTGATTGGAATAAACCAGTGTGTGAGGAGTGTCATTTTGCTGGACTGTTTCTTGTGTTCCTAGAATCCTGGAGTGATAATTCTCTCACCCCCACAGAGAATTCTATCGGCGCCATACTGAGTTTTGTAGGGGCTCAGCAGCACCCAAAATTGTGCCCCTTTTCAAAGGGAAAGCCAAAAAAGGGGTTTACAAATATACAGTATCTCCCTCTCAACCTCCATTCCCCTGTATGAAAATCCCTCTCTCCCCTGCCAAGAATCTCTCTCTCTCTCATCTTCCATCCCCATTGTAGCAGCATTCCCCCCCCCAACCTCCCCTTACCAGCAGTGGCTCCAGGCTCTTTGCCTTTTGTCCCTCCAGCGGAAGATTGCCTGCATGTGCCTTTATTCTGTTTCCTGCGCTCTGTAGCACTTCCGTGGAAGGGGGGGGGGGGAAGAGGAGGAGGCAGGATCTGAAGCCTTCCAGCAGTGGTGAAACCTCTACGGCAGGCATCGGCTCCGTTTTCAGGCGGGGGATGGACAGTGAGCTTTTTTAAATTTTAATGCCCGATTTGGTAGGCCACGCTTTGCGCCTATCCCCTGCCCGAAAAAGGAGCTGGTTTGTGGCAAAACGTGAGTTTTTTGTTTTTTTTATTTAATGTCCAGTTTGGTAGGCTGCGCACCCGTTCCCCGCCCGAAAACAGACGGGTTGCGGCAAAACTGAGCTTTTTTTTTTATTATTTAAATTCTCGGTTTGGTAGGCTGTCCCACTGTTAGCCCGTGTTTAGATGCGCATTTTCAAGGCACTAGCTTTACCCCTTATACAGTAAGGGGTAATAGCGCGTCAAAAACGCGCGTCCAAACCCGGAGCGCACTGTACTGTATCGGCCTGTTTGATAGCAACAAGTGCCAAAAGGCTGAGAGCGAGAGGAAAAAATAACAACATTAATATTCTTGTTTTCATCATATACATAAATTCAGTCAGTTCACATTTCTGGCATAGTGGGCCCACCTAAAAGTAACCTGACCTCTTAGAAATCAACATTTAAAACTAAAACGAAAAAACAGCCATGCTTGTTTTGATGTATAGCTTTGTGACATATTTGGCCCTATTTTGAAAGGGCCATGAGTGTACATTTTGGGGGTTATTTGTGTGTGGCCTGGCCTTGCGCGCACTGCGCACATTTTACAATAGGGCCTAGCCACGTGTGTAACCCCTGTTATTCGCCAAAGTGCCGGGCCTGCTGAAAGGGGAAGCCCAGGGGCATGGTCTGGGTGAGGAGGGGTGAGGCAGGCCAGGACAATGCCATTAGCTGCTGTCTCAGGAAAGCGCATGCCGGCAGCCAGCTGGTGCACTGAAGATAATTCTGCTCCACAAGAGCAGTAAGTATTACAATAAAAAATTAGGGGCTAGGTAGGGTTAGGTTACAGGTCAGGAAGAAGAGGTAGGAAGGATAGGGTTAGGGTTAGGGAAGTTCCATCCCAGTGTGCTCCTTAATTGGAGCACACTGGGATGGAACCTCCCTCCTTAATCCCTCCCTCCTTAATCCCAGTTCCCTCCCTCCTTAATTGGGAGGGAACTGGGGACCAGCCGATCACATTGCCGCACATAGGTTATAAAATTACTCCTCCCCCACCCCCCACATGCGAGTCGTGGGCCTCCTGTACATGCGCGCCCATATTATAAAATCAGCGCGACCATGTGGGCGTGCAAGGAACCGCGCCCGCGGTGGTCATAAAAATCGACCCCTTTATGAATATTACATCACCTAAACTCAGAGAATTGTCAATCAACAAGGAATTTTTTTCAGTCAGTCCTAAAAGAACTATAGGTTCTTGATTCTGAATGGTTTCTTTAGGTTATTACAATTGCTTAAATGATTACTAGGAGGGATAATGTCAGATAATATACATAAAGCAGGAACATAATTCATTTTTAACCAGTTCTCCAGTGGAAATTTCTCATAAATTTACATAGGCACAACGCTATTAGAATTTTTGTGAATGAAAAAGTGCATACATCTTTCTATTCAACATGACAGCTATGGAACATTATTTTAATAAATCTAGATCATGTTGTTTAAGTGATAACTATTATGCCACAATGTATGCTAAAGTCAAAAAGTGAACTACATGTGCTAACCACTCATCCTGACATCCTCTATACACATACTTTTCAATGTCTGGCAAAGCCAACTTTACCATATTCACTTGGGAGACTAAAATTGCAGGGCTAATATTCTGTAAAATGTAGACATACAAAGTGCTGCAGATTGAATATCTTGCCATTTACACAGTTCAGGTATTTTGTAGATTAGCTTTCAAATTCAGAAAGTAAGAATTAGCTACATCTATGAGCCACTAATTATCTAAGTAGGTATTTTATTTTACAAAATTATAGCTCACCTGTACAACATTTGTTGTTCTATAAGGTTAACAAACTGAAATAAGTATTGTCAACTTGTATTGAAATTTTAAGGAAAAATTTTTGAAAATTTAAACTAACATTAGTTTTTAGATGGTAACTTTCCAACCAGCGCATTTGCACTCTTTGGTTTGTGTGCATCATTGCACGTCCAGATATGCGGTTATTTATAACTTGTATGCCTATATGCGCGCATGTTATAAAATAGCTTGACCATATGCATATGTGTGCCCAATTTTATGTGGGCATGCACCTATGAATGTAAATCCTGCTTCTACCACAGAAGTCAAGGAATTTTAAAAGGGGTGCATGTCCATGCCATTGCCAGTTTCACCAATTCTTCTACCATTTCACTCAGTTAATAGCTAGGTCCTCCAAACCCACCCTGGTTTGATACTCCCCCAGATACCCCAGACTATTTAAACCTCTGAGAAATGGCTCTTTCTTTTTCTTTTTTAACTTATACCTCACCCCTAGCAATATTAAACTAATGCAGCAGGGGATCTGGGCACGTGCACAGGTGTGAAGGTATTTACATGCACATCTCTTGGCCACGTCCCAAAATGCACTTGACCCACTCAGATCATGCCCCACCCCTTTTTCAAAATGTTTGAGAAGTGCACGCTGCAGGAGATATGCACGCATCTGGGCAGCTTTTAGAATTCAGTGGGTTCTCATGAGCCCAACTTGTGCATGCATCTCCTGATTTTGGTGAGCACCAGGCTTTCAAAATTCACCTCATAGTGTCTACATAGGAAAGAATAAAGAAGATTTTAATTGGGGTGGAGAGTTTTACGGGCGTAAATGGTCTCTCATTAGTGTGACTTTCTTGGTATTTTGTGAGTTTGCTTTATTAAGAAAAGGTTTTCCATATTGTATAGCTAAACACAATCTCTTGCCCTTTCCTCATTTTCTGGTGTAGCATTAGTTTTCTCTTCCTATTGAAACCTTCACCACATTCAGAATGTGTAAAAGATCTATCCTGGCAAATAATGTGGTGGAGAAGATGAGCAGTATGCTGGGTGGTAACCAACCATGTAGCAATAGATATAGTGCTAAAAGTTTTAGGATCCTTGTAAAGTTGGTCAAATCAAACAGTCACTTGAGATGATTTCCAAGCATTTCAAAATTTTTATTCATAACATACAGGAAAATGTCGATCCCCCTGTACATTTTCTCTCTAGGAAGAACACACACCCCACTATAACCAAGAAAGAAAAAGGGTAGGAGAACTAGGCTAGGATCCTAGAAATGTATAATAAAACAGTAAGGAAAAGAACCTAAATCAGATGGAGTGGGAGAAGAAACTGTATTTCTTTTATTTTTTCACATTTTTTTCTGGGGACTAATAAGCCCAGTATAAAAGAAACAGTGGGAGAATTAGGCTGCGATACTAGAGAGGTACAACAAAATGAAAAACCAGAAACGAGGTGAGTAGGGAAGAGAAACTTGTATTTATTTTCTTTTTTCAATAATTTTATCTGGGGACAAAACACCCCACTATAACCAACAAATAAACAAACAGGGACGAAGAACTAAGCTAAGATCCAAATAGCAAACAACATGGAGAAACCAAAATTATCATGCTGGTACATAATAGGAATGGCAGGTAAGCACATTAACAGCATGACCCTCCCATGTTAGCTTATCAGGGGCAAGGCAGATAGCAAAGGTATAGCAGCAAGACCCCTAAGGTGGTACAGTACATTTGGGGCATGGCAAGAAAGCAGAGTGGTAGCAGAAAGTGGTATATCAGGGACATGTGGCAGCATGACCTCTAAGATGGTAAATAAGGACATAGCAGGAAGCCAGAGTGGTCAGAAATACCCCTAAGGTAGAATATCTGGGGCATGGCAGATAGGCAGAGTAATAAGACAACCCCCCCAAAATTCTACAAGTAGGTATGTGGCCACCCCATAAGGGGATACATCTGGGATATGGCAGGTAGGCAAAGCATTAGTAGCAAGACCTCTAAGTTGGTATATCAGGAGAATTGCAGGTAGGCAGAGGGGTGGCACCAAGGCCCATAAGTTAGTACATCTGGAGCATGGCAAGTAGGCATACTGATACCATGACCCCCCCCCCCCCCTAAGGTGGTATATCAGGGCAAGACAGGTAAGCAGAGCAGTAGCAAGGCTTTCAATGTGCTTTCAGTCATCTTGCCACACACATGGACATTTTGGAAACCCAAGCAAAAGCAGATTGAATTTCAATAAGACTAACTTTTCCATCAACTCTTGAGCTAGCATTGGGTGGTACGGGCTTACAATTGGACAATTTTCTCAGTAGAAGGGAGTGGGCAGTGGAGTGCCTCAGGGATCTGTATTGGGACCCTTACTTTTCAATATATTTATAAATGATCTGGAAAGAAATACGACGAGTGAGATAATCAAATTGCAGATGATACAAAATTGTTCAGAGTAGTTAAATCACAAGCAGATTGTGATAAATTGCAGGAAGACCTTGTGAGACTGGAAAATTGGGCATCAAAATGGCAGATGAAATTTAATGTGGATAAGTGCAAGGTGATGCATATAGGGAAAAATAACCCATGCTATAGTTACACAATGTTAGGTTCCATATTAGGTGCTACAACCCAAGAAAGAGATCTAGGCGTAATAGTGGATAACACATTGAAATTGTTGGTTTAGTGTGCTGCAGCAGTCAAAAAAGCAAACAGAATGTTGGGAATTATTAGAAAGGGAATGGTGAATAAAAAGAAAAATGTCATAATGCCTTGAATATTGTACAACATCTCAAAAAAGATATAATTGTGATGGAGAAGGTACAGAGAAGGGCTACCAAAATGATAAGGGGAATGGAACAGTTGCCCTATGAGGAAAGACTAAAGAGGTTAGGAATTTTTCAGCTTGGAGAAGAGATGGCTGAGGGGGGTTATGATAGAGGTGTTTAAAATCATGAGAGGTCTAGAACGGGTAGATGTGAATCGGTTATTTACTCTTTCGGATAATAAAAAGACTAGGGGGCACTCCATGAAGTTAGCATGTGGTACATTTAAAACTAATCGGAGAAAGTTCTTTTTTACTCAACGCACAATTAAACTCTGGAATTTGTTGCCAGAGGATGTGGTTAGTGCAGTTAGTATAGCTGTGTTTAAAAAAGGATTGGATAAGTTCTTGGAGGAGAAGTCCATTACCTGCTATTAATTAAGTTGACTTAGAAAATAGCCACTGCTATTACTAGCAACGGTAACATGGAATAGACTTAGTTTTTGGGTACTTGCCAGGTTCTTATGACCTGGATTGGCCACTGTTGGAAACAGGATGCTGGGCTTGATGGACCCTTGGTATGACCCAGTATGGCATGTTCTTATGATCTTAATGTCCCCTAAAACTGGGAAGGCACATTGAATGGACATACTGGTTGGTGGGTAGGAAAGATAGTGCTGAGCTACTTTGGCTAGGTCTGGCCAGACTGCAGATTTGTGTACCTAATATGCTAGCACATCTGTGTCCATGTCCTCAATGGGCTGTGTGAAAGCATATCACAGAAATCTGTGCTGGAGTCCCTTTTGCTGGAGTGGGCTGAGAGTCTCTCTTGCCAGCTATGTCAGGAGACATGGCTCTTTTCAGGCAATATGGCCTTGGCATATTGAGATGGAGAGAAAGTGGTAACCAACAAGGTGCTGCACCTGTTTGCACTACTCTCTGAGATGGCTACTTCCGTGCTACAGTCCCACTGTGTCTCCATCTTGGCACTCCTCTTCACACATTTTAGCTACTAGCACTCCTTAATAAATGTGAGATGCTGAGACTGGAGGGCAAGACTCCAATTGTGGATAATAAAGTGTAGCAAGCATTTATGCATTGTTTTATGTGTTTCAGAGTTTCTTTCACTTGTTGCTACAAGGAGTGCAGAAAATGCAACATCTCTGTTTCTATTCCCTCTTGCTCATGGTAGCCATCTAACTTTTCCTCCAGAATATTAACTATAGGGATGACCCCACCAAGGGGTCCTCAGTGGCATTCATAAAGGTCTTCAGGATTTGTATCAGCTCTCTCAACACTACCCAATCATAATGACCTATGAGGCACTGCACATCTATTTCTGTTTCCAGAAACAGATTATGAAGAAGGTTTCTGATTTGCCTCTGCAGCATTATATAGGAATTCCAGTGGGTGTCAGACCTGTTGTATTTCCTGCATATGACAACTGGGTGGACTATTTTTGAGAGAGAGAGAGAGACTGGCCATAATGTCATCCCCATAGGTAGGTATTTGTATCCCTATGGTAGGCCCACATAGTAACTCGAGGTGGGGTTTAGGTATGAGTGTAGGGGATTCTATGTGACACATACGAACTTGTGAAGACTTGATGACCTTTGGAGTGAGGAAACTCACTCCAAAGGTCATCAAGTCTTCACAAGAGACTACTGTTCTGTTCATATGTGTCACATAGAATGTCAAAGTGGCCCCTAACCCCCTACACTCATACCTAAAGCCCACCTCGAGTTACTAGGTGGGCTTACCATAGGGATACAAATACCTACCTATGGGGATGACATTATGGCCAGTTTTCTCTCTGTCTCTCTTTCTCTCTCTGCCCTCAATTCTCCTCAAATAGGCATTACGGGAGACATCACAAAAGGCAAGGAAACCTTACCACACAGTCACGGCAGCTATCGCACAGCCTAACGCAATTCAAAGAGGTGTAGTTAAAATCGGCATTACGGCTGTGCGATAGCTCTCTGCAGACACTCTCTGCCCCTAACGCCTCCTATTTTCTGAATTTGCATCGCACCATACGATATGGTGCTATCGCATGCGTTAACGGGGCTTTTCGCATGCGATAAGCCCTTAACGCATGTGAAAACGCTTTATCGCATTTAGATAAATGACCCCCTTAAATTCTAACTAGATAACTTTTTATCCAGCTAAAATTTGGATAGATGTCAGGGGCGTTCTGGGGAGCTAACTAGGAGGAGCAGAGTTAGGATAACATCTGGCTAATTCTGGTCGAATCATACATCTGTACTAATGTTATCTGGTTAACTTTAAAATAGCTGGATATATTCAGTGGAATGGCTGCACTTCTGAATATATAGGCTAATGGACGGGAGATACGTGCGTGGCTGGGCTGCGCATGCGCTGAGCACATTTTCAAAGCAGCCCGGCCACATGCATATCTCCCTGTATGTGCGGAAGAGCTGGGTTTGTAAAAAAGGGGCGGGCCAGGGAGGGCTGGGGGTGGGGGGCAGCCAGGACATCACCATTAAGCACTGTCCCGGTGAAGCACGCGCCATCAGCCAGCCAGCGCGCGGAACTTACTGCTGCTTAGAGGAGTGGGTAAGTTCCCAAAAAAAAAAAAAAAATTAGGTTACTGGGGGGGGGGGGGGTTAGGGGTTGGGGTGGAGAGAGAAAAAGGGAGGCAGGGTAGGTAGGGGGTTAAGGAAGTTCCCTCCCAGTCCACTCCTTTATTGGAGCAGACTGGGAGGGAACTGCGAAAGACCCAATTGGGTCGCCGTGCACTTCTAAATAAAATCCCTCCCCTTGCATGCACGTGAGTTGGCACCTGCGCATGCATGTTATAAAATCAGCGCGTCCATGTGTGCGCCCCGGGAACAGCGTGCACATGGATGCCCTCGCGGTTCTTTGAAAATGTACCCCTAAGTGAGCTAGCTGAGTTTATCCAGCTAATTAGCTGAGCTGTATAGCGGCTGAATATGGACTTCACTGTAACTATATCAATGGTCTACAAGAAAAAAAGAAAGGAATAAATAGAAAGCTACAGAATACATCAGAACCAGAGATGTCAAAAATTGTAAAAAAAAAAAAAAATGTTTTTAAATATATATATATATATAGAGAGAGAGAGAGAAAATGATTGCATGTGCAGAAATAATGTGACTTTCCTCCATTATATCTGTTTTAACCTTAAAAGGAAAGAAAAGAAGGGTTTGTTTCACTTGGCCCCAACTCTTTTTAAGTGTGTTATATTTCAGAATACTGACACTTCCTGTGGTATTAGAGACATTTTGAGAAAATAACAGTCAAGCACATTTTAAGCATTCAACTAAA
This sequence comes from Rhinatrema bivittatum, assembly GCF_901001135.1. Lineage (NCBI taxonomy): Eukaryota > Metazoa > Chordata > Amphibia > Gymnophiona > Rhinatrematidae > Rhinatrema > Rhinatrema bivittatum. Next base: position 174,435,962 of record NC_042621.1, read on the forward strand.
AATCACTTGAACCCAATAAAGAGCCTTACTAAACTGCTCAATCTGATTTTTTTTTCTCCTTGCTTCATTTGTGCAAATTTGTTTTAAAGAGTGGCAGTGGAAATAGAGCGATGTTTAAGAAAAGGCAGGAAATCAGGTCTGGCCTTTTAAATTTTATTTTATAGTCCGAAGAAATGACCTTTTAAAAAACTGTGGAACTTCTAAATGTATTTGTGAGCTGAGTCACTGACCTGTATCTCTGGTAGTCATCCTCGTCCTTGTCCATGCTGACAAGTTCATTCGGGCAGGCCTGGTTTCCTAGCAAACTGAGGTATTCCAGGGAAGGCAGCACTTCAGCCAAGTGATCCAGCAGGCTTTCTAATTCTGTTATGTGTCAAAGGTCGTGGGTTAAGGATTCAATCACATTAATGAAAAAAGCATTTATAGCAAGCCCGTCACCGATTTAAACATATGTTTCAATAACTGACAATCAAATTTACCATGGCACTCAGCAAAATGTCAAGTTAATTGTTCTGAGGGCAAATGGGGCTAACTTTAAGTCAGTTTTTTGGCACAGACTTAAAGAATCTGACTGTTTTGTCGCTCTTTCCTTTCTTCTCTCTTCTTTTCTTAGGTGGCTCAGCGCAAAAACATTAAAACCTTGACAAAATGATGGATGCTGTGTGGTAAAATGGTTAGTGATTGTTGGAACCATGAAACTTTTCCAACATGGAAACAAATAGTTACTTTTTCACAGCACATTCATCAGGAGTACATTCACTGCACTGGAAAATGAGTCATAAGTGTCAAACCACAACAGTCTACTTTCACCACCAGAATATAAATACCTCAATGCCCCTGCAACATATATTTATAATTACTCAATTAGTACATGTTCCTCCATGCTTCAGTGAACACAGCTGAAAAACTCCAGTGCAGTGTTACAGTATGGATTTCACTACATTTATGTAAAAATCATATATACATACATTACAGGCTCATATGAAAGGAAAACGGTTTAAAGTGAGTACTTCAGCTCAAACATATTTCAACAAGGTATAAAAGATTGGGTGCACTTCATGTATACAAAATAATGCTTTATTTATTTTTGAATGGTGCCCTTTCTATTGCTTCCTTCACTTGTTCACCCATATTCACTTGGGCTACTTTTTCCATTTTTTTTTTTTTAACTGTCCTTATACTTCAGGATGAGTTAAATGCTTTTAACACTGTTGATCATCTGTATTCCTATTGACTCTGACCTGGATTTCTCTTCAATGGCCAAGGAGGACTAGTTTTTATCTGTTGAACCATTTCTTTATTTTTCTCAATAGTTCTTACTTGACTTGCTCCTAAATCACAGTGGTTTCTAACTCCCTTGCGCTTCTGTGTTTAAACTCATACCTTGGACTTCCTCATCAACTCCTTTGGCTATTTTCATGACAAATGTTTTGTTTCATTTAATTTTCATTTTGTTTTTTATTTCTATTTTTTAGTTTCATTTAAAAAAATGTAATTTAAAATTTAAGTAGTGTGTTTAGTGTGCACTAATTCAAATACTCAGATAGTTCACATGATAATGCTCACTAACTTGAAATAGTGCACATTAACAAAATAGTGTGTATTATTTTGAATTAGTTTGCACAATTTGAATTTAATGCACACTATTTGATTTAGGAACATCATTTCAAATTAGTGCACACTAAAAATGAAAAAAAAAAAAAAGAAGTGTCATGTTTATTTTTGTTGCTGCTTATTAAAAAACTACATGAAACAATATAGACAATGTTGTTGCCATTATATATATCATTTCAAAGTAAAGCATATCCGTAGTTCCTATCACTATTAAGCTGATAATACTCAGATCTTTCTCTCATTCTTGCTCCAACCTCTTCCTTCAGTGTCAATTCAACTTTCTTTCTGCACCTCTGCAATTTCCTAGACTGAATTACTTATCATTGGCTTCGTTCAGATCCCAGGCCCACAATGTTCATCCTCTATTGACATCATTCCTTTTTTCCTTGATATTGCAAAAAAAAAAAAAAAAACAACTCGGGGTTCACACTTGACCTCTTTCCTATCTCCTCTAGTAATTGCTCTCCACTACCAAATTCACAACATCCATAAAATCTGTTCTGCTTTGACAGATATCTTCTTTTCCATACCATGTTTGTAGGTTGGTTAGATTACAGTAACTAGCTATTGATAGTCTTCCCCTCTTTCCCCATTTCAGATACCTCAGAAATGTGCATTGTGATTGTTATTTTTACAGACCTTGACTAATCTCATACCAGTCTCCTTTACATAGGGGATAGTGGTCAAACATTTTGACATTTTCACCCAATCTTGTATATATTGCTACATCCTTATTGCTTTTGCTTGTTAACTAAGAAACATCTTTTCTTTCTTTTGGGCATAGCTGGGTCAAACAGTACTGGAATTCAATAATATGCCATGGGTTAAAAACAAAGGATGCCTAGGATGGTAATGAAGCACTCTAATAATATGCACGGAGAGGCAGTTATAAACCTAAACAGAAGGCGTGGGGATAATCTGCACAGAGGAACAGTTACAACCATGAAAAATATTGCTGGGCAGACTGGATGAGTCATTTGTGACTTTTTCTGCTGTCATTTACTATATTACTATGTTATACAGTTGTATGTAAACCTTTAGGCACCTCTGGTCAAATTGTATGTTTTAATGAATCTCTAAGAGGTCCATATTCAGTAAGCCAGTGAGTAGACAAGTTAACTAGCTAAGGCTAGTGTCATAAACATCCCACTGAATATACTATCCTAATGTTATCCAGGTACATGTAGCCAGATAACTTTGAATTTAACCAACGAGATTTTTAAGTTATCCAGCCAGATAACCTGCCATTTAACCAGATTTACAGAACTTGAATGTAACTCTACATGAGCTAGCAATGAAAATATTGAGCTAAATAAATTAACAAATAAAATAAGATAAAGATAAATATAAATATCTTCAAAGATATCTGGTTAAGTGGCACTGTCAAATTGAAAAAAGTGCCTTTCGGGTCTGTGGCCCAATTCTTGCCCCCTTCCCCAAGATTTTCTAAATGACCCTGCCAGGCAGCAAACCTCCACTCCCCCAAGCCCCACAAGTTAGTGACCGCCAACAAATCCAACCTTCCTGTTAGGTTTTAAATTTAAATATTGCCTCTCTCATGCTCCCCACATACACAACTACTGTAAATCCTGTCTCCATCCCCTAGACCATGCACACCCCCAGAACAAAAAATGTCCAGTCAGGAGCGAGGAAGGTACCTATCCTCTCCTGGTGCTTCCAGCACAGCTCTGGCAGAGAAACGCTAAAGCATATGCTACCCTTCAAGTTTACGCTTCCAGCACAATAAACTATATGTGCAAAATGGAAAATATGGGGTGAATTTTCAAAACATGCACATAACAATTAACATATATATACCTGTATGTAAAGACACACAATCTGTATTTCTAGAGGATCACATGCTTGCATTTATCTGCCTTCTCAAGCAAAAGTATGGAGTTCTGAAGCCAGGGTGTGAAACTGAATGGCGTAGTTGCCCACAGTGCGACTACTTTGCCTGATGTGGAACAGCTCCTTGACTGTAGACAAGGACCAACCAGGCTCGTTGAAATCTACCAGAACTGTCAGAGGATGTTTTCCAAGTTTCTCATCAAGAGATCATCCCACTCCCATAGAAGGAACATCAAGGCTAGTGCAGGACCGCCCAGTAGAGACAGCATGAAAGTTAAGTTACTTTGGTATGATCCGAAGGAAAAATGGTGGCCTGCAGTTGAGTGCATTCTGCACTGGTTGATGAAACCTTGTCAGCCCTTGGGGCTCTCCTCAAATCTGGGCAGCAGCAAAATATGTGGCATGGGTCCCACTGCCCAAGTCGGAGTGGCTGGATAAAGCACGTGCAGGGGCTGGGGTATGAACTTGCATGGAATCCATCCAGACACTGAAGGATGCTGGTCAGGTTGTTGATCTGGTTTTATTGTTGCTGGACTCAGAGGACCAACTCAAAAATAGCCTGAACCAGAGACAAGTCTCCTGAGCTCATGGCCTCAGCAAATTGTCACAATTGTGAGCCTTTGTGCTGTGGTGTGATTGATTCAGCCTAGCAGTGAACCTACTAGGTCCACATCGACAGCTGGCAGGCACGCCCTTACCCAGACAAAGACAAGGGACTGAAGGACAAGGGTAAGGATAAAGAGAGGCAGGCACAGGAACAGCAAGACAAGGCACAGGGAGAAGCAACACAATTTCCCGATCTGGCCAGAATAATGGTCATGGCAGTGGAGCCTGTTCCACTAGGGAAGACAGTGGTTCCAAAATGCTTGCGAGAAAAAGTGCTGAAATGGTCTCTTGATTCCCAACTAGCAGGCCACCAGGAGCTACCAAGACTCTGGAATGGTTTCTTTAACACTATCGGTGGCCTCAAGATAAGCGAGATATGCAGCACTACAAAGAATCTTGTTCCAATTGTACTATTCATAAGAGTTTCCACGTGCACCCTTAAGACTGTTACAGCCATTGTCAGCCCCTGAGAAAGCCTGGGCCCCTGCGGTGATGGACTTTGTCACAGACCTACCTTTCTCTAATAGCTGTACTTCTATTAAGGTTGTGATTGACAAGTTCTCCAAGATGGTACACTTCATATCACTTCCTGAAGTTCCGTCTGCACTAGTATTGGCCCATCTCTTTTTTCAACATATATTCAGACTCCATGGGTTATTGGAGCATATCCTCTCTGACTGTGGAAAGCAATTCATAGCTTGCTCCTGGAGAAGACTCTGCAAAAGACTAGAAATTTCTTGGACTTCTTATCCACATATCACCCACGGATTAATGGACAGTGGGAGAGAATCAACCAAATCCTTAAGGGTTTCCTGAGAGCATGCGTCATCGAATTACATGATGACTGGACCTCCCATGGACCAAATTCTGTCGCAATCACCATATGGGAAGCTCCTTGGGATCCTCTCCATTTCAAATTGTGTTTGGTAGACATCCTCAGATGCCTATCCCCATTCTAGTGATGGATCTGTGTCCCACAGCTGATATTGTGTGGCAAGACCTGAAAGAGCTATGGTAAAAGTCCTGCCAACTCCTTACAATGGCCACAGGTAGATAAAAAAACAAGCTAACAAGAGGCACTGGCAAGCCCTCCCCCCCAAAAAAAAAACCAAAAAACAAAAACTTAAAATTTGGTATGGTTAATTACCTGCAACCTACAGCTCAAAACTCCTTCTACTAAATTCTCTCCATGCTTTTTTTGACCTTTTCCCATCCTTCGCCAGATAGGATTGGTAGCTTTTCAGTGAAAACTACCACCAACCCTCAAGGTCTACAATGTGTTCCATGTTTCGCTACTCAAGCCTCTACTGTTGTCATGGCCCTCATGACTCCCTTCTAAACTAACAGAAGCAACATCAGAAAAGGACACTAAGAATGAAGCCAGGAAATCATTAACTCCAGGAAAATTCAGAACCAACTTCAATACCTCATTTCTTGGAAGAGCTTTGACCCTGAAGAGAAAATGTGGGAGCCTGCTTCCAATACTCAAGCCTCCTGACTCATAAAATTATTTAATTGGCACATTCCCCAGAAGCCTCACCTAGAAGCCAGGGGAGGGGGCACAGTATTGTTTTGGCCAGCAGTAAATTGGGGCTGCAAATGGTTGCACTTACCACCATGGCCTGGGACGCCACCATACCACTTCCCATCTTGCTCTCCTTAGGCACACGCTAGCATGGCGTGCTGTCTCTTGAAGGTCCTGCAGTGGGAATCATACGGCTGGGTACTTAAGCCCCAGCTGCACTACTACAGATGCCTCAGCAACAGGTCCTCCTGCCTTGCAGTAGGAATGTGCAGGGAAAAAAATGTGTTTTAGTTTTTAGTTCGTTTTCGGAAAGTTTTTTTCCCCCATGAATTTCAGTTTATGGATTGCTTGATTCATTTAATTTGTGTGAAAAAAATGAATCAAATAAAAAAATAAAAACAGCCCAAGAATGGCCAAAAATTAAAAACTAGGCCTCCCTCCCATCCTCCCAGAAGAATGCCGGGGTCAGGTTTCCCCCGGCCCCAATTAACCTGGTCTGGTGGAAATCCTCTGATTAGGACTTGGCCGAAACCTCAGACATATGTAGGCTGAGGCTGCAGTAGATTGATGCCTCAGCCTAGGCAGAGCATGGATCCAGGCCTGACACTGTGATCTGCCCCAGAAGCCAGATCCCAATACCTGGGCCTCCGGGTCAGATAATGGCATTGGGCCTGGGTTTGGGTCTTAGCCCCAGCATTGGGACCCATCCTCCATGTTGAGTTGTGGCTTCGGGCCTGGACTCGAGCTCCAGTCTAGGCCAAAGCCCAGGTATCAGGACACAGCATCATGTCTGGGTCTGGGCCCAGGCCCCGGCATTGGGACCTGACCTCCTGGTTGAGTCACAGTGTTGGGCCTGGGCTCAGACTCCAGCCTAGGCTGAGGCCCAGACATCGGGATCCAAACGCTTGGGTGAGTCGTGGAATTGGGCCTGGGTCTGGGATGTAGCCCCAGTGTCAGGACATGGCTTTCAGGTCAAGTCAAAGCATCAGGCCTGGTTCCGGGCCCTGGCCTAGGCCAAGGCCCCAGCATCAGGAACTGGCCTTCATCGGATTACATGACGAATCAAGTAAGGATTGCTTTTTTTTAATTTTTGGGGGTCTCAGCCAAAGCTCCATCCAGCATCAAGTTTGGGCCTTGGTCTATGCCCTAGGCAATGCACCAGCTTCGGGCCTAGGCCAAGGCCCCAGCATCTCACTCGGGAATAGTCCACAGCCCCTGCTTTGGGCCTCAGTCTACACCCTAGGCAAGGCTCCCTTTTCGGGCTTAGGCCTAGACCCGATGCATTAGTTTAAAACAAAATGAATGAATAAGGTTTGTTTGATTTGGTGGGCCCCTGATTCGATTTGGGGCCCCAAATGAAACAAGTTAGTCTTATTTTTCATGTTTTTAACTTTTGTTTTAAATGAATGCACATCCCTAACTTGCAGTGCATGTTGCTATTTCCTGTGTCTTGCTTCACTGTTCCCGTGTCTTATTTTGTTCTCTCTGTGCCTGCCTCATTATCCTGCTGTCTTGCCTTGCTTTGTCTGTGCCCTTGTCCTATCTTTGTTGCCTTGTGCTGTCTGTATTGCCTTGTCCGTCAGTATCTTGTCTCTGTCTGTCTTGTCCTGAATTTCCAATTTTGACCTCTGCCTTGGATTCTGACTTTGTCTGCTAGCTGTCTGCCCTGACTCTTGGCCTGGACCCAGATATCATCTGCTTGCTGCCTGTCCTGACCCTTGGCCTGGACCCGGATATCGTCTGCTTTGATCCTTGGCCTAGGCCCAGTCATCATCTGCTCATCGCCTACCCTGACCACTACCTGTACCTGGATTCACTCTGACCACTCCTTGAGACACTTGCCTAAGTCCTGCTAGCCCCTAGAACCCAAAGACTCAACCCCTGGGGAACAGGGCTGGTACAGGTGAAGCTCCAGCTCTAGTCCCAGTAAGGGCATGTCTACTGGCTGTTGGCTTGAGCCCTGTAGGTTTGCCTACTAGGCTGAATCTACCATGCCATAGCCCAAGGGCTTACAACTGTTATAATGGGGCAGGATGTATGTGAGCAAAAATTACATGTGCACATTATTAAAATAGACAGCAAATTTGCACATGCAAGTTTTATTTACATACATTAGTTCAATATGTGTGTTTAGTCACTGTAAAGAAGTGGTATATAATACTTTTTCCATACAGGTATGTGCAGAATTGGTCTATAAATGGGATTGCAGCAGGCTCTATATCACTAGAAACTTGCAAAGCCAGTCCAATGTTTATCTGTATTGCTTTCACTGAGGATAACACTGAGACCTGATTTGTCTCTCCCTGATGACATGGAGTCTGTAGCTATCTCATGTCCAGAAGGTACATCTTGGTTGTTAGAAAAGCAGAATGTATGTGGATGAGGAACTCATCATCAGAAGCCTGGATGCTTTATATTATTGCCTTGGCTTTTATTCATTATACTTTTTTTTCTCCCTAAGGAACATAACCTTCATTCAGCAACAAACTATCTAATAAAATTGTATTTGTCCTATGAATTATTATATATCAGGCAATTAGTTTCAACTGTGTCTCTGTAGCTTTATCTACCTTATAAATGTTGTGTGTAGTGTAATTAATGTCTGAATGGGAAGCAGTTGAGGGAAATTACAGTTTTTACCCTGCTTCAGCTGATAGCCAAGCTCTGAAGGTTCCTAAAGAGAGTGTCCTTAATGATTACAGGTGGTAAAAATGGGTGAGGTCATGGAAACAGCAAGGAGTTCCTGATAGCTCACAGCTGGGAGCCTTTGTGTGAAAGCCCTCGAATAAGTCATTATTCTACATATATTATAAAACACAGGCAAACTAGGCTTCTGTAGGTAGATCTCCACTGAAAGGTGGGTCTTTAAGAGATATAGGTCATTGTGTGCATCAATGAAAGAATTTGCAGATGGCAGCTGAATACCTTCTGGATGTAATCTGGACCCTACCAGGGAGAAAAGTCAGTGTGAGCAACAAAAAGATTTAGCTTGGTGATATACATACATCAACACCTGTATTATTCCAGGTAGGCCTTCATCTCTCTAGGGTAAGTAAGAATGTTTTTCTTTTCATTGATATATGCAGTTTTTGGGACATAGAGGTGATTTGTTACCACTTGCAGCAGACATCTTTTGGTGAATGTATCTCCTACCTGCACATCTAAATGACATCTCTTCTCTGCTGGAAGTGCTACTGTAGTAGAAAGAACCACTTATTATGTGCTCCTACTCTTTCCATGCATTGCTTTTAATAATGGGGATGCATATAAGATGTTTTGCTCTATATACTATCCCTGTGCTTGAAGCTTGGCTGCACACACATCTTAGGCATTTGAGTGATTACAAAACACTGCCTTGAAAGGGACTTAACACACACACAGATTTTTAAATATAAATTAACTTTTTATCCAACCATTTAAATCTTAAAAAAAAAAAAACAACACTATTCACAAAGATCAAACCAAATGGGAAATGGGAGGAAAACCCCCAAACCAAATGTGCCTGATACTTCACTTTCGATGCATATCCAGCATGGCTCTCTGCTTCAGCAGCATGGGAGAAAGACTGATACATTACGCATTTCCAGCATAGCTCTCTGCTTCAACAGCAGGGGAAAAGAAAAACTGATACTTCACGCATTTCCAGCATAGCTTCAATGGCAGCGGAGAAGAAAAAAGGATTCGCAATCACAAAGTGGGGAGTAGCTGGCTTGTTACGGCGGTTACTACCCCAAACCAAATGTGCCTGATACTTCACTTTCAATGCATATCCAGCATGGCTCTCTGCTTCAATGGCATGGGAGAAAGACTGATACTTCACGCATATCCAGTATAACTCTTCACGCATATCCAGCATAACTCTCTGCTTCAACGGCAGGAGAGAAGAAAAAACAACCAATAAGGGCTGTATAACATAGTCTGGGTACAACAAATAATCATGGGTGTAGCTTGCTTATTGCGGCGGTTACTACCCCTACTGCCCCTAACTAATCAAGCTAGATATTTCACTTGGATGCAGCTCCATTACTGCTCTCTACATTAATGGTGGGGGTGGAAGGGAAATAGAACCAAGAGCTAAGAGAAACAGATAAGTATGAGAGAAAAAATGTGTGAAGCTTGCTGGGCAGACTGGATGGGCCGTTTGGTCTTCTTCTGCCGTCATTTCTATGTTTCTATGTTTCTATGAAAAAACTAGGGAGTAAACTATTTACAAAAAAAAGACCTGGATGCTTTGTCCTGAGAAACGTAGGGGGCTGGTGGGTGTGGCAGTTACCTTATTGTACTAACTGGTTCAAAGGTTTCTGTGGCATTATTAGTGTTCTGAGCTCTTTGCACGTACATGATTTTTTTTTTAGGTGATCCAGTGGCTTTATACAGAAAGCAGAGGAGAAGGCTCTCCATCCTGTATTTTGCCAGGAAGCTGTGGGAAAACATGCAAACATCTGTACTTAAGAAGTCACTTATCTGCAAAGATTTGTACAAACAGTTGATGTATGCACATATATTTGATATGATACGCACAGATTACAAAATAGGAGCATAAAACTGTACAGCCCCATACACATGTGTATATGGGGATGCAAACAGTTCTTTGAAAGTTAACATCTGTATGTATACTCTCAATATTTATAAGATAGCATATAAGCAAATACATCCTAATTATGCATATTCAGATACTGAGTGGCTAGTTAAGTTAGCCGGATACACATATCTGGCTATATTCAGTGGTACAGCTGCGTTGCTGAATATACCCAGATAAATTAGAGTTAGGCAGATATGTGGCATCCAGCTAACTTTAGACCTGCCCTATGGCGCTTCTAGAGTTAGCCAATTTACTTAACTGGCTAACTCCACTCCTCCCTGGAACGCCTACACCCCTCCCCCCCCCGGAAAACCCATCTACTTACCTGGCTAAATTCTAGCCGGATAATTTGTTATCCGGCTAGAATTTAGCTGGATAAGCCTTTTAAGCATGTGGCTAAGCCATTTAGATAGATAACTTTCCCCTTATCTGTCTAAATGGATTTTGATTATGTATCCCATTTATACTTTGCTAGGCTATATTTTAGAAAAAAATTGTGAATCTTGTTTATGAAATTAGACTTCATCCACTTATCTCCTCCATACTTCAAATATGTAAAAATAAATGAAAAATACAACTTTAGGCGGTATATACATGTTTCTTATTTCACTTTTAGAATGTATATCTAAATCATAGACTTGTTACTGTACTATTTATGAATTACTTTAGCAATAATCCCTAATGGATAGGGAATGTGCCAATAGTTAATAGAGAGGGATTTTTAACTTGGACCATTACATGAGATTGCTTTAACTAATTGCAAATCCCCTGCCCCAGAATAAATTATTTTAAGTTAAATGGATTTTTTTAGTTGGTTCAAGAAATGTATTGTGTCATTATTAATAAATTAGCAGATATGAACATTGTAAACAGTTAAGTCAGTGAAATAGGGCACTTATGAACAGTAATTCCAGTTAATCAGATGATGAGCTCTCATAATCAAATTGAACATTCCATGTAGGTATAATGCATATTATATACCGATTCTCAACCTGGTGGTTCAAGTACCCCCTAAGCCAGCCTGTTTTTTCAAAATCTCAACAATGAATGTGTGTGAAATAAATATTTATATAATAAGGGCAGTGAATGAAAATCTCTCTCATGCATATTCATTATGGATATGCTGAAAACCCAACTTGCTTCAGGGGCGTACTTGAGGATGATGTGGAGAGCCATTGTTCTATGTAACATGTTGTTTCTGTATGTAAACCGGAGTGAAGGCAACTCTGCTATACCTCGGTATATAAAAAATGCGAAATAAATTGCTAAATATTAAATGGGAGGGATCTTTGAAATGCTGAAAAGGGAATCTCTTTTTGCTAACTGAAAGTAATTCCTCTGCAGAAACCTGAATGCTCAATTTTACAGTTTTAAATTCATCCTTAAATTACAATCATGATATATGAATGTTTAATTGCATTTAAAATATTTGGCAGGAGTGATCTAACAATAACAACTTTCTTTCTGTCAATACTGTAATGGAAGTGATAGGCTCTGCCTTTGGTCTTTAATTCCTCCTTACATGTTATTAAGAGACTGATGCAGTAAAGCACCTTGACTTGTAGAGTGCTTGCTAAAGGCTGAAATTTGCACCAGGGCTTTAACATGGCCAAAATCCCTCTATATCAAAGCAAATTATTGCATACATGCATATGCAAATAAATATATCACATGACAATTAAGGGATAATGAGATATTTAACCATCATCCCCCTATGCACTAGCTGTAACTGGTGCAAAAGTGTTTCTGAGGAATTATTGGTGTTATGGGCTCTTTGCACCTACATGATTTTTTTTTTTTTTTTTAATTTGGTGATTCTTTTTTTTGTGAGCCAGTGGCATGATGCAGGAAGCAGAGGAGAGGGCTCTGTATCCTGTATCCTGCCAGGAAGCACTGATATATCTGTCTGTGTTTTTGTTTGTTTTTTTACTTCTCAAACCCTGGCCCTGAGACTATGGCCTAGTTAGCACAAAGGGGTGATGGGTGGGAGTGGAGCAGGCTTGAAATTTTTACCTCAGTGATGTTGTTACTGCAGGACCAATACCAGTTACTATGCAAAAATCTCTGCAAACCTCATTATTATAATTTTTTTTAGGTGCATGCCATGGTAAAACTGTTTACAATGACCAATAACTGGAAGAGCAGCTGAGATAATCTTCCAAATTTAGCACAAATAAGTGCATAGACCCATAAATGCCAGTAATTGTTCTTCCCATCAGTCAATATTACTCAAAAGACATTTATAGGGTTGATATATTAGGAAAAATAAATTTGTACCAAGAACTTCTACCCAGAACTACAGATACTACTTATCAGGACATGCAATGCAAGCATCTACATTCCAGAGTCCTGTCATGTTCTCCCAATCTGTCCTTAAAATTTGGTGTGCACAGGACACCAAACCAGAAATGTTATTAATAGCACTCATACTCACATCGAGTGGATGATGTAATAAAACCTAGGGATGTGAATCGTTTTTTGACGATTTAAAATATCGTCCAATATATTTTAAATCGTCAAAAATCGTTAGAGCCGCGATACAATAACAATTCCCCCGATTTATTGTCAAAAAATCGTAAATCGGGGGAAGGGGGAGGGGAAGGGGGAGGGCGGGAAAACCGGCACACTAAAACAACCCTAAAACCCACCCCGACCCGGGGTGGGTTGTTTTAGCGGGGGTCCGGAACGATCTCCTACCGCAAATCGTTTTTCCGTACGGAAAATGGCGCCGGCCATACAGCAACACGATTCGACTGCAGGAGGTTGTTCCGGACCCCCGCTGGACTTTTGGCAAGTCTTGTGGGGGTCAGGAGGCCCCCCCAAGCTGGCCAAAAGTCCCTGGGGGTCCAGCGGGGGTCTGGAACGACCTCCTGCAGTCGAATCGTTTTTCCGTACGGAAAAATGATTCACGGTAGGAGATCATTCCGGACCCCCGCTGGACTTTTGGCAAGTCTTGTGGGGGTCAGGAGGCCCCCCCAAGCTGGCCAAAAGTCCCTGGGGGTCCAGCGGGGGTCCGAGAGCGATCTCCTACGCTCCTGACGTCGGGGGACAAAAAAACAAAATGGCGCCGGCGCTACCTTTGACCTGTCATATGACAGGTCAAAGGTAGCGCCGGCGCCATTTCTACAACGCACGGAGGTCCGAGAGTAAAAGATCACACTGGGACCCTTCCTCTGGACCCCAGGTAATTTAAGGCATTTTGGGGGGGTTCAGGAGGGTGGGGGATTTATTTTAAAGGGTCGGGGTGGGTTTTAGGGTTGTTTTAGTGTGCCGGTTTTCCCGCCCTCCCCCCCCCCCACTGGACCCCAGGTAATTTAAGGCATTTTGGGGGGGGTCGGGAGGGTGGGGGATTTATTTTAAAGGGTCGGGGTGGGTTTTAGGGATGTTTTAGTGTGCCGGTTTTCGATTTACACGATTTACACGATATTTAAAAAAACCCAAACTGCGACGATCCGATTCCCTCCCCCTCCCAGCCGAAATCGATCGTTAAGACGATCGATCACACGATTCACTTCTCTAATAAAACCTGCACTAAAATTGAGAACTTTGTCAAATACCTTCTGAAAATCCAAATAAACTATATCTAATTGTATATTTATACCTTCAAATAAATCTAATAGATTTCTAAGGCAAGATTTTCCTTTGATAAAACCATAGGGGTAGATTTTAAAAGAAGCGTGTGCAGCCTACATGTGCGCGTGTTACCCAGCGTGCGCACATGTATGCCCGATTTTATAACATGCGCATGCATGTTATAAAATCCAGGGTCAGCGCGCGCAAGGGGGTGCACAATTGTGCACCATGCATGCGCCAAGCCCGCTCCAAGCTGCTCTGCCTTCCCCTGTTCCATCCCAGGCCGCTCCAAAATCAGAGCTGCCTCGGAGGGAACTTCCCTACCCCCCCCCACCCCACCTTCCCTTCCCCTCTACCTTTGATGACTTCTTTTTTTTATTTCAAAACTTACTTCAGCCCTGGGGCTGAAGTAAGTTGCACGCACTGGTCGACTGCCGGCACGCGATCTCTGGCACAGCGGCAAATGGACGCTGTGTCAGAGGCCTCTGGCCCTGCTCCGCCCTGCCCCCACCCCTTTTTTGCAAGCCCCGGGACTTACACGCATCCCGGGGCTTTACACGTGTCGCCGGGCCTTTTTAAAATAGGCCTGGCGCGCGTAAATCTGGAGGATTTACGTGCGTAACCTTTTGAAAATCCGGTATATATTGACTATTCCCTATTAAGCCATGACTATCTATATGGCCAGTAATTTTGTTTTTTAAAAACAGTTTTTACCACTTTGCCCAGTACCAATATCAGGCTCGCCAGTCTATAGTTTCCTGATCACTCTTTTAAAAACTTGGTAAAATATTGGCCACTATCAAGTCTACAAGAACTGTGGCTCTTTTAAATGATAGGTTACAGATTGCTAGAAATAGGTCTGCAATTTCTTGCTTGAGTTCCTTCAGAATTCTGGGATAAATGGCATCTGATCTTTGTGATTTTTTACTTTTCAGTTTGTCAATTTGTACCACAGAGATTTGCTTTAGTTACTCAGAATTAATTTAATAAATTAATATTTTTGGTGGTGTTATGTCCCAAATACCCTTCTCAGTAGAATGAGCCATTGAATTAATTCAATATTTCTGCTATTTCCTTGTTCTCCCTTAGTGTGCCTTTTTTCATCATCATTGCTTTCATGGCTGTGTAGGCTGGTCTTAAATAACTTCCAGGACAAGAGCAGCTCAAGAGTCCAGAACAGGGTAGTGCAGTGTCTTCTGCCTGACCGGCCTCCTCCCCCATGGGTTAAGCCCGCATGTTCTGGTGACCGGAAGGAGTTAGCTGGAGGTGCACTTGAAAACAGAGATATAGGGCATGGAAGGACACCCAGAGAGGTAGGGCTGGCTGCAGAATACTAAAAGGTGTCCACTGGTAACAGAGTACAAGAAGTGCACCAACAGAGCAGACAAACATGTAGGCAAGACAGGAACAAGTCTAAACAAACACAGGGCAGGGTAATGCTGAATCAGAGTGCAAGGCAGAGACCAAACACACAGGGCACCAGAAGCCAATATAAAGGCCAATCAAGCAGGACACAAGACAAGGCAGGAACAGAGCTAAATAAACACAGAGCAAGATAAAGGCAGGACAAAGCTGAATCAGAATGCAAGGCAGAGCACCAGGCTAGAATAAAGGCCAAAAATCAAGACACAGGGAAGACAGACACGAAAGCCTCTAGCAACCCACACAAAAAAACAGGAGCCTAGACAATGCTAAGGTAAAGTGCAAAGATGGCCACAGCAAGGAGAAAGGGAGACTCAGTGATAATGAGGGGACTGTGAGTGAGGCCAGCTTTTAAGGTGTGGCGGTGCTGCATCATATGCCTTTGAGATCAGCCTGCTAAGGTCAGACTATAGCCTACTGGGAGCCTCTGGCAGGAAGGCCTTAAAGGACCAGGAATGTTACAATTATTGTTCATTTTTATCACACTTTTCCAGTAGAAGAGTCCAAAGAATGTTACATTAAATTTTGGTTTTACAATAAGTATCAGGAACATCAGTCATAGGAGGATTACAGTTTGAAATTGTTGCAGTTACAGGTGGCAATACCATTGTGGCCGACCCTTCAGTTAGCCACTAGATAGCCCTAGATCCTTTACCATCAGGACTTTTAAAAGTGTAGTGGGTTTTTCCATTCCTTTTTTATTCTCTCCAATGAGCTGATTGTGGTTGGCTAACCCAAGTCCATAAGATGGAGCTAAATGTATAAGCAGTGTTGCCAACCTCGCTTATTTATGCCAAATGTGGGCTTGTTTTTTTTTAGTGATTGACTTTTTTTTTTTTTTTTTTTTTTTTTTAACTCGCAGGTAGCTTATAAGAACATAAGAAATTGCCATTCTGGGTCAGACCAAGGGTCCATCAAGCCCAGCATCCTGTTTCCAACAGAGGCCAAACCAGGCCACAAGAACCTGGCAAGTACCCAAACACTAAGATCCCATGCCACTGATGCAATTAATACTCCAACATGAACATACAAGGGAATGTTTGCTTGGTGGTAATCTTGTACGGGGGTTATTCAATGAGGGTAACCGATTTGCAGTTATCCTCTCGTGAACCTCCGTCTATTATTCTTTTATTAAATTGAACAATGTCTCACAAACTCTTTTTGAAATTTTTTGGAATTTCCAGTTTTTTCTAAAAATCCCTTCTCCCCTGCTGCTTTTCCGCCCCACTGTTATCTTATGTCATACTTATCGGGGCGTCACCTCTGTAGTGTCTTATGGGTACGGAGCTGCTTGTCCGACACGGGCCATGTTTCGGCACGGTGTGCCTGCTTCAGGGACTATGGGAGAGTATGCTGTGTCCAATACTGGGTGCACAGCGTGTAGTAAACCTTCAATGTAAAAAGAAGTTAATCTTCAACAGCAAAGCCTTCTGCAAACTTTATTTCACATTCATTAATAATGCTTAAATTAAGACCCACCTTGCCATTACAAACTTACTTGTGTACAGCTTCTTTTGTCTTACGTGCGACGCCTGTTGTGCTTGTCTGGGCGTCGGAACAGTTCTGACTCTTTATATAAGCCTGCCTAGGGGGCCTACCTCCTACTCTTTGTCAGACTGAGGCTATCTCAGATGCGTGTAATTAAGTTGATTCTTTGTATTTCTGGCAATAACGGACCTGACAGGGGACTACATTTAATCGGCAATGAGTTTCTACCTTATGAAGCGGACCTGATGGGAAACTAGTGCTCACCACGTCCGCTAATACTACGGAGGAGGACGGAGGAAATACACTTACAGAGGTTTTTATTCCTGCGACTCAACAAGAGTTATTTACGTGCTCTGGTGCACCTGCCACAAGGTATACATTGGCAAGACAATTCGTAAGGTTAAAAACAGGCTTCAAGAACATGTTAGCCGACTGAGACACAAAACTGAAGGGGCTCCTTTAACAGATCACTGGCAACAAATGGGGCATCCACCTGAAGAGTTCAAAGCAGCGGTCCTTTTTCAATTACAGGAACATCCGAGGGGAGGTGACCTGAACACAAAACTAATACAGATGGAACAGAAGTACATATACACATGGGGCACAGTGGCTCCGAAAGGACTCAATCGGGAAATCGACTGGACAGTATTTTGGTGAAATCATCTGGTCATCATTATCAATGATTAAGGAGGATAACACTATGGAAAAGGACTCCACCACGATATTGCGCCAGGACATTAGTGGACCATGAAGGTCTAGCCATCAGAACGTAGAACCGCTTCAATAAGAAAGATCACATCTTTAATAATCATAAATTCAAGAGAGGACAGCAGCAGCTGATTCTTCACATTAAATATTGGATTCATGTTTCATCATTATCCAGGATCACATCTAAGGACAGGGGGTAGATGTTCCCCAATAGGTTAGCCAAACGCTGAATAAATGTAGCAGTAGCCACATAGGCACTATGGTAGCCACACAGGCACTATGGTAGATGCACTTAGGCTAAAAATGCACTATAAGCCATATAGACACCATGGCAGATGATTTTAAGCTAAAAAAGCACTATAAGCCTTAAAAAACTTCTAAGTACAATAGAAAAGTAGCTAACCTACAGATCGGCGCGGCTTTCAGCCCCGCCAAGGAAACGCCCTTTGCCCGATTCAAGACGCCCTCTTTGGAGAAAAAGAAAAAAACCTCAGCAGTACTAGCGAACGTGGCGAAAACCAGTTTCCCACTAGGTCCGCCCCATACGGAGGAATACAAGATTCATCAGCTGCAGTTCACCGTCAGGTCCGCTAGTGCCGGCAAGCAAAAAATTGAAAGGACTCAGCAGTAGTTTCATGAGCTTCACAGCGGATAATCATAAGTTACAAAATAGTAGGGGTGTGCATTCGGATTGACCGCATTAGTAAAACGCAACTCATATTTTTTTTTTACTTAAAAAATTGATTCGACATAAACGATCGGATTTCCCACATATCGAACATAGATATGTTCGATATGTGGGAAATCGCGATTGTTGAGCCAAAATAAAAATATAAACCCCCTCACCCTCCCTAATCCCCCCCCCCCCCGACTTACCACAACTCCCTGGTGATCGAGCGAGGAGTGAGGACGTCATTTCTGCAATCCTTGGCGAGAAGCATGTGACGTCGGCGGCACGTCGAGTGACGCCGGCGTCACGTGATTCCCGGCGAGTTCGCGCCGGACGGCTCGTTCGGCCCAAAAAGAACTTTTGGCCAGCTTGGGAGGCCCCCCCAAGCTGGCCAAAAGTTCTTTTTGGGCCGAACGAGCCGTCCGGCGCGAACTCGCCGGGAATCACGTGACGCCGCGTCACTCGACGTGCCACCGACGTCACATGCTTCTCGCCAAGGATTGCAGAAATGACGTCCTCACTCCTCGCTCGATCACCAGGGAGTTGTGGTAAGTCTGGGGGGGGGATTAAGGAGGGTGAGGGGGTTTAAATTTTTTTTTTGCACATATGTACATATACCCAACTCATTGGATTTTTTTTATGTCCATATTGGCCGCAAGTGGGACCCCCTTTCGGACATAAAAAATATGAACATAAAATTTTGCTCTGCACATCCCTACAAAATAGTATCAGAGATTTAATATTTACAGGATAAACTTTTAGAAGAGGCAGAACATTAAGAGAAATGGAAAAGTTCTTAATTCATAGACAGGCGCGGCTGCTAGCCCCGCCTGGGAGACGCCCCTCATCAAATTAAACACGCCCTTTAACAGAGAAAAAATCAAAAGTGGCTAGCCCCGCCCGGAAAACGCCCTTAGTCTAATTTATGCCGCCCTTTGAGAAAAAAACCAAACGTAGTATTAGCGGACGTGGTGAGCACTAGTTTCCCATCAGGTCCGCTTCATAAGGTAGAAACTCATTGCCGATTAAATGTAGTCCCCTGTCAGGTCCGTTATTGCCAGTAATACAAAGAATCAACTTAATTACACGCATCTGAGATAGCCTCGGTCTGACAAAGAGTAGGAGGTAGGCTCCCTAGGCAGGCTTATATAAAGAGTCAGAACTGTTCCGACACCCAGACAAGCACAACAGGCGTCGCACGTAAGACAAAAGAAGCTGTACACAAGTAAGTTTTTAATGGCAAGGTGGGTCTTAATTTAAGCATTATTAATGAATGTGAAATAAAGTTTGCAGAAGGCTTTGCTGTTGAAGATTAACTTCTTTTTACATTGAAGGTTTACTACACGCTGTGCACCCAGTATTGGACACAGCATACTCTCCCATAGTCCCTGAAGCAGGCACACCATGCCGAAACATGGCCCGTGTCAGACAAGCAGCTCCGTACCCATAAGACACTACAGAGGCGACGCCCCAATAAGTATGACATAAGATAACAGTGTGGCGGAAAAGCAGCAGGGGAGAAGGGATTTTTAGAAAAAATTGGAAATTCCAAAAAAATTCAAAAAGAGTTTGTGAGACATTGTTCAATTTAATAAAAGAATAATAGACGGAGGTTCACGAGAGGATAACTGCAAATCGGTAACCCTCATTGAATAACCCCCGTACAAGATTACCACCAAGCAAACATTCCCTTGTATGTTCATGTTGGAGTATTTTTGAAGAAGGGAAAGAGGTTGGTTAGTGACTGATGCAATTAATAGCAGTGGCTATTCCCTAAGTAAATTTGATTAATAGCCATTAATGGACTTCTCCTCCAAGAACTTATCCAAACCTTTTTTGAACCCAGCTACACTAACTGCACTAACCACATCCTCTGGTAACAAATTCCAGAGCTTTATTGTGCGTTGAGTGAAAAAGAATTTTCTCCGATTAGTCTTAAATGTGCTACTTGCTAACTTCATGGAATGCCCCCTAGTCCTTCTATTATTCGAAAGTGTAAATAACCGATTCACATATACTCGTTCAAGACCTCTCATGATTAGCTTTTTTCTTCAACTTGTGTTTTTTTGGGCTTGATAGCTGGGACTTGTGCCCTGCAGATCCTGTTACCTCTGATTGGTTGCCACTGCAACTTCCTGTCACTCTTCCACCCTACCCCCAACCCCAGTTGTCAGTATGGGAATTGTGACTGTAGCATTTAGTCATCTCCCTATAGACAAACTCACTTGATTATATCAAACAAGATGAAAAGAGCAGCAGTGGAAAAAGTATCCTCTCTTTATTTTTCCCTTCGGCCTGGCATATTAAGGGGCCAGCACCCTACAATACAAAAGTACGAAACTATATTTTAATCCCTTATTTACAATCCTAATATAATGATCAATCTCTGGGAGGGCAAACCAGGTAGCCTGTAATCTGGCTAAATGTTTCACTGTTAATTGTCAATAATAGTACAGAATATGGAAAAAAATTGTGTATATTTGTATACATTTATAGTTGTTAAGAATTTTTTCAGAGGAGAGGGGGAAAGGGCATATTTTTTAAAATAGGTATCTGAGCTTCTCTCCTGTCCTGTATGAGTGGAAAATGTATGTAGCTCGAAGCTCTTTCACAAAGACGGACCTGGAAGTGGTGTTGGCCAATTTCAGCTATCTGATCGCAAAGTAGAAAAGCAAATTAAAACTAAAGGTCAGAATCAGGTAATTTGCATATATTGTTTATTTTTAGTGCTAATACAAATTAATCATCCATTCTAAGCAGTGTACATCTAGGAATCCTAAAAGGATAACCTTTAAATTATATCTCACATATATTGGTTGTCCTGAAAACCCTGTTTGGAACCCTTGATTGAACTTGACCATCCTTGTCTGGAATTAAAGTGCAAGCAGTTCAGCTATTTCCAGCCCAATGGTATCCTCTCTGTGGTAGCGATTCCTTTTATAGTAGCATGGTATTGTCCCATACAGGAAGCTCAAGAATAAAAATGAGAAGCCTAGGCGTGAGTTCCAAGGTGGTGGAATGGCTTACAAATTGGCTGAGTGAAAGATGTCAGTGAATAGTGGGAAATGGAACTTACTCTGAAGAGAGAAGAGTGATAACTGGAGTTCTTTAAGGATCCGTTCTTGTACTGGTTCTGTATAATATCTTTGTGAGTGATTTTGCGAAGGCCAATGCAACTCTTTCAGCAATATTGCAAATGCGTTATGGAATGAGAAGCCAGGTTAGTTGCTGTACCAACTTCGTACCAGCCAGTAATGTGCTGAAACGAGCCATGCTGACAATACAGAAGATGAAGTATTGGCTGTTGTCATCTTTTGTCAGACTTTTTTTTAGTTAACTGTGAGAGGTACAACAATTTTTTCCTCCATTATACTCACAAAAGTATTTTTAAAGTGTTTTCTGTGAACAAATACTTTCTAATAAAAGTATTTTCAATTTCACATGTTTTGGGCTTGTTTTTCAGCTGAGAGACAGCTGTTCAGGGCTGTCATTCAAGTGCCGGGAGACAGGTCTGCAGGCTGCGTGACCCTCCCTCTCCCCCCTAACTTTGCAGGAGCCGCTTAGTAGCAGTGGCTTTCTTCCACCTCCCTTCGGGCAGTGAGGAGCAGTGCTGCCATCCAACAGTGGCAAAGACAAGACCCAGAAGAAAGGGGGAGGCCTGAAAGCTGTAGGTGTGTATGTTTGTGTGTGTGTGTGTGTGTGAGAGAGAGAGAGAGAGCACCTGCACTTTATGTATGAGTCAGCCTGTATGTGGTAGTATGTGAGACCCTGCATGTGTGCATGAGAGAGTGATCAAACATGTGTATCAGAGCCTGCATGTTTGTGTGAGAGCCTGCATGTATATAAGAGAGCAAAAGAGTCTGTGTAAGTCTGAGAGACTGTGTGTGCATGAGAGAGCAAGACAACCTGCATGTGTCTGTGAGTCTGTGTGGGTATGTGAAAATGAGAGAGACTGTGTGGGTGTGTGAGAGCAAGAGAGCCTGTGTATGTGACAGCATATATATGAGTAAGAGAGAGCCTGTGAATCTGACATCATGTATGTGTATGTAGGGGGAGGGGGAGAGGATATAGATTGTAAAGCGGGGCCCCTCTTCCCCAATCCACAACAATCTGTGGGTGACTGGAAATCAAAAGATCCTAGGTATGGAATGCAGGAGATTTTTAATCCTATTATTTTAAACTTCATGTGTCCACTGTTTGAAATATTTGGAATTTGGGATTAAAAAAAAAAGTGAGTCATTTTAATTACTGAATGTTCACTGGCTGTTGCCTGCTTGACATTTATTCTTTTTATTAGTATGGTTTTAATATTATGAATGATGTTTTGTATTTCTTAACTTTATTGCTTAATGTTTTATGAGTAATGATGATGTTTCTGCTTTTCCTTTGTTGCACTGTATAATACAGTAAGGCTTGCTGTGGTTCCCAGAGCATGTGTGTGAGCAAGAGAGAACAGTGACTCAATGAGCATATGGGTGAGCAGAAAGACTATTTAAACTAGTGAACATGTGTGAGCCAGTCAGCATGTGTGTGAGAGAATATAAGGGAGTTTGTGTAAGAATGAACTTGTATGCTAGAGAGTATATATACATGAGAGTGAGGAGAAAGTTTTGTGCACATCTCCTATCCCTGATTAATTCACAACAATCTCAGGGTGACTGGAGTCTAACGTTTCCAGGTATGGAGAGCAAGGGATTTTTCTTTTAGCTTTAGTTTTAATTATTGCGTGTTATTTGATGTGTCTACTGTTTTGAAATATTTTTTTGATGTTTGGAAAATTTAAGTAAACAATGTTATATGTTGTAATCATTGGATGTTCTATTCATCAACTGCTTTGAAATATTTATTCTTTTTATGTGTATGGTTTTACTAATATGATTGATGGTTTATATATCTTAATTTTATTGCTTGATGTTTAATGAGGAATGGTGATGTTTGTTTTTCCATTGTTGCACTACATATGGAGTCTGTCTTGTTACAATTTCCAATTAGGGGGCCGATGCAATACAGTGCACTCAGCCGAGCGCACTGTATAACCCGCACTCTGACGCGGGCTAAATAGGCGCTAATCCACCCCCTAATGTTGGTTTCATAACTGGTCGTCTGCCAGTAATGAAAAAGGATGCAGAGTTTATCGGCGGCCATTTTCATTACTGGCAGATGGCCGGTTATGAAAACCGATGCCGAGTTTACCGGCGTCTGTCTTCATAACCAGCAGCCACGGCAGGTCACGTTAGCAAGGAGGCGCTAAGGTCGCGCAAGCTAGCGCGACCCCCTAATTTGGATATTGCATGGTGCCCCCCTTGTGGGCGCCATGCACGCATTAGGAAAGCAGGCGCTGACTTTTCAGCGCGCCTGCTTTCCACGCTTTATATTGCATCGGCCCCTTAGTTTTTGAGTGCATGTTTCTGGTTATACTTTCTCTTTATTCTGTATTTGATGAGGGTCTGCCTGTGTTCTGCATGTGTGACTGAGGTGAGGTATTCTGCTAGCATGTAGTTTCTGTCAGGCTCTTCTGTCAGACACCCCCCCCCCCCCAACACCCAGATCACGCATGTAAAAGACCTCAGAGTAATCCTTGACAACCGTCTGAACCTAAAGAAATCCATTAACAACACAACCAAGGATTGCTTTTATAAACTACAAGTTCTGAAAAGGCTCAAACCCCTCCTTCATTTCCAGGATTTTAGGACAGGCCTTCAAACCATGCTCTTTGCCAAGATAGACTACTGCAATGCTCTCCTCCTTGGGCTCCCCATCTCCACCACCAAACCACTAGAGATGCTCCAGAATGCGGCGGCTAGAATCTTGACTAACACCAACCGCGGAGAACACATCACAGCCATCCTCCGGAACCTGCATTGGCTTCCAATAAATTACAGAATCTTACACAAGTCCCTTACCATAATACACAAAACCATCCACAAACAGCTACAGCTCAACCTTCAGATCCCATTCAGACTCCACACCTCTACAAGACCATCAAAGAAGCTTACAAAGGAACCCTGCAAGTCCCCTCAACCAAAGCAACACGTCATACAGCCACTAAAGAACGGGCATTCTTGACTGCGGGACCTGCCATTTGGAATTCCATACTCCCAGACCTCTGACTGGAGCCCTGCCTTTTAACATTTTGGAAAAAAATCAAGACCTGGCTATTCCTTCAAGCCTTCCCTTAAACTTTCCGAAACATGCAACGTGCCACCTAGTCATATATCGCTATATATGCAGCTACGCACCCCGCCCCCCCCCCTTCCACCATCTGTTAAGTTTATTTACTTCTTCTGTCCTCTGTTTCCGGCTACCTCAGCTCCAAAGTTCATTTCACCTTGTTTATTGTAACTTTGCTTCTTGTTTAAATGGTCTGTTAAAGTTATAACCCCCTTGTTCCTTGTAAACCGATGTGATATGACATTGATCATGAATGTCAGTATAGA
Source organism: Rhinatrema bivittatum (assembly GCF_901001135.1). Lineage (NCBI taxonomy): Eukaryota > Metazoa > Chordata > Amphibia > Gymnophiona > Rhinatrematidae > Rhinatrema > Rhinatrema bivittatum. Next base: position 174,460,438 of record NC_042621.1, read on the forward strand.
AAAAGAGTTAAATAAATAAAATAAATAAATAAATGTAATCAACTTATACTACATGATAAGATGCTGTGATGATGTTTATACAACCTGCTCCATGATTCTGTAAACCGTTCTGATGGTGAAACCAAATGGCAGTATACAAAACACGATAGATAAATAAATAAATAACCACAACTCCTGGCAACAAATTCCAGAGTTTAACTGTGCGTTGAGCGGAAAAGAACTTTCTCTGATTAGTTTTAAATGTGCCACATGCTAACTTCATGGAGTGTCCCCTATTCCTTCTATTATCCGAAAGAGTAAATAACTGATTCACAATTACCCGTTCTAGACCTCTCAAGATTTTAAACACCTCTATCATATCCCCCCTCAGCCATCTCTTCTCCAAGCTGAACAGTCCTAACTTCTTTAGTCTTTCCTCATAGGGGAGCTGTTGCATCCCCTTTATCATTTTGGTCACCCTTCACTGTACCTTCTCCATCGCAACTATATCTTGTTTGAGTGCTGATAGTGCTGTTTTTGTATGGGAAGTTTACTATATTGTAATTCAGTTTACTTAAAGCTTTCTAACGGCCGACATGCTTTACAATAGTTCCAATTACATATGGCTGCAGGTATCTTATTTTTTTTTGCAGAGTTTTCTGGTTGGAACCACAGCGGTGCATATAATTAATACACATATTATAAGTGATATTTTTACCTTAAAACACAGAATATTCTTTTTCATGTAAAATCTGTGACTATATATGCATATTTTTTTAAATTATTTGTGGGAAGGGTGGGGCTAGGATAGTGCAAGGCTGTAAGGTTCACTATTTCCTTGCACCAGGCCTGACTGCACTAGCTCCATAAGAGAAAGCAGGATTTCATCTAGAGCTGTGCTGCTTTGGGTTAGTGGCTCTCCCCAGTCTCGGCCAGGGCTTAATTTTCTCTTTTTATAAGCCCAGGGAACAGTGTGGATCACTTTTGGTCCCCCCTCCCCTGGAGTCGGTAGGCAGAGCACAGCCTGGGAACCATAAAAGCAGCAGACTGTGTAGCCTGCAGTCAATGGGGTATGCACTAGAGTGGTGGGAGGGTTGTGGAGAAGTGGAGGCAAGCTACAGGCACAGGAAGGAAAGGGGTAAGCCAGGAGAAAGTGACTATGCAGTGCTGGGGAGGCTTCTGCCTGAGGTGACTGTATTGAACTCTGAGAGAATCAGTTGGCTGTGGAAACCAGCATGTCTCCTAGAGAATGAGGGCTGGCAGCAAGCAAGAACATTACACCATGATGTGGCAGTGCTGTACTGGGGGCGCTCACTGTGTAAGCAGTACAAAAGTAGTATGTAGGAGAGAGTGCATGTGTGTCTGTTTCAGAGAAAGTGAGAGAGAAACAAACACCCATACACATTTTGCCTGTGAGAGAGATTGTGGGGCAGATTTGCAAAGGGATACGCGTGTACCCCTGAAAACCTGCCCCAAGCTCCCCCTGTGCGCGTCAAGCCTATGTTGAATAGGCTCGGTGGGGCGAGCAAGCCCCGGGACGCGTGTAAGTCCCGAGGCTTTCCTGGGGGGGCGTTCCGGAGGCGGTGCCGCAGGAGTGGTTCCGGCCTGGAAGCATTTCGGGGGCATGGCCGAGGCCTCCGAAACCTCTCCTGGGCCGGGAAATTGCACGCCGGCCAGCGAGTTACACCTGCCTCAGGCAGGCATAACTTTTCTAACAAAGGTAGGGGGGGGGTTAGATAGGGCTGGGGGGTGGGTTAGGTAGGGGAAGGTGCAGGGGGTGGAAGGAAAGTTCCCTCCGAGGCCGTTCCGATTTCGAGCAGCCTCGGAGGGAACAGAGGCAGGCTGCGTGGCTCGGCGCGCAGGCTGCCGATTTTGGGCAGCCTTGCGCGTGCCGATCCCGGATTTTAAAGGCTACGCCGTATCTATTAAAATCCGGCGTACTCTTGTTCGCGCGGGCGTACTTTATTAAAATTACCCCTGTGTGTGTAGGCATCTTTCTCTCTGACAAACACACACACACACACACACACACACACACACACACACTGTGTGTGGGTTGTTAAGGTTTGTAGGTATGTAAACCCTTGGCCAGAGGTGAGAGTTGTTACCACCTGTGGGGAGGAGCCCCACAGGTCCACACCGTCAGGAGGTGAGGTCAGGCACAGCAGGGAGCTCTGGATAGACTATGGAGAGATCCTGAGGAGCCAGGAGGGATTCCCACAGTAAATAGACAGGCTGGTGCTAAGACCTGGGCAGAGGCCCCTGAAGGGGAAGGCACCAGGCAGGCCATAGAGTGAGAGGTGCAAGACTGGCCGTGCAGGAGGTACTCCGGAGAGGCAATCCCAAGGGGCGGAGCAGTGCAGCGAAGAAAGTGCTGATGTAATGACGTAGGCCAACCCGCGGAGCATGGAAGCCCGGGTCAGGTCTCCGATGATGACATTTGCTCAACCCCGAGGAGCGGGAAGCACTGCCCCAAGAAGCGGGGAAGTGCAGACAGTCTCTTGTCTAGCATGTAGGCGCAGCCCCTAGGAATGGGGGAGCACTGATGGTCTTGTACAGCACGTAGGCATGACCCCTGAGGTAGAACACACGAGAGGTAAAGGTGTTCCAGGGGGCAGCCCCGAGGAGCGGAGAGCCTTGCAGGGTAGGACTTCAGAAGGGCGCAGGGCCAGCCCGAGGAGCCGGGGAGGCCAGGAGACTAAGTCCCTGTGAGGTGCACACAGTGGCCCCCGAGAAGTGAGTACCAGACTGAGTCCAATAGCGTAGCCACAGGAACACGGAGGCAGGAGCTAGTAGAGACGTACGGAACTCGTTGCCAAGTCAGCTAGCTGGGGCGAAGGTGGAGCTTAAGTACCTTGATCCGATGACATCATCAATCAGGGACACCCCCGAGGTTCCCATCGAAGAGGGTTCAAAGGAGGGCCCGGTGACGCTCGCACCTAGGAAGGCCCGGAGTCGACATGGGTGGTGACGACATCCAGCCCACCACAAGGAGACATGGGGAACGTGGTGGTGGAGACTAGTCTGTGCCGCAAGCAGGCCCAGAGAGGGAAGGATAATGGTGCAGGATATGAGTAGACGTGGTTGTAGCCGTCTGCGACTGATAGTCATAACATGGGTGTGTTTTTGTGTCTGAGAAAGAGTATGTGTCTTTGTGGGTGTCAATGTGTATGTGCCAATAAATGTTCTGCAATCTAAAAATCTGTTTGTGATCAACCGTGTGTATGACTAACTCCGGCTGGCAGTGTCATTACTTGCAACTGATTTAAGAACCAAACTGAGAATCCAGGATATATCTCTATAAGAGAGATAAGTAAATGTGTAGGGGGCCCAACCAATTTGCATGGATATAACAGGGGCTGCAGCTCTGCTCACCCCTAATCTAGAAAGTCCTCAACTTCTTAGTTATTTAGGAAAGATGTTTATTTTGGAGATATTTTGGCTCAATGCTACTAGGTTCCAGGGTTGACTTGGTATGCTTTTGGGAGCTGTTGACATATGTGCTGCCGGGAAAGTGTATGCGGGTGATAGATACCCTATGGGCCAGTTTTGAAAAAATCCCCTGGGCCGATATTTTCCTGCAATCCGCCTCTGATCAGGATACAGGTGTTGGGCAAAAGACAGAAGTTGTGCTCAGGTAGGATCTAAGAACAGAAGAACATAAGAAAATGCCATACTGCGTCAGACCAAGGGTCCATCAAGCCCAGCATCCTGTTTCCAACAGTGGCCAATCCAGGCCATAAAAACCTGGCAAGTACCCCAAAACTAAGTCTATTCCATGTTACCATTGCTAATGGCAGTGGCTATTCTCTAAGGGGCGGATTTTAAAACCCCTGCGCGCCGTCGCACCTATTTTGCATAGGCCGCCGGCGCGCGTAAAGCCCCAGGACACGCGTAAGTCCCGGGGCTTTCGAAACGGGGAGGGAGGGGGCGTGTCCGTGGGCGTTCCCGAAACAATGTGGCGTTTCGGGGGCGGGCCCGGGGGCGTGGCTCCGGCCTGGGGGCATGGTCGAGGCCTCCGGACCACGCCCCCGGGACCGAAGGACAGAGCGGGGCTGCCGGCGACGCGCGCAAAGTTACGCCTGCTTTCAGCAGGCGTAACTTTTCCGACAAAGGTAAGGGGGGGTGGTTTAGACAGGGCCGGGGGGGTGGGTTAGGTAGGGGAAGGGAGGGGAAGGTGGGGGGAGGGCGAAGAAAAGTTCCCTCCGAGGCCGCTCCGAAATCGGAGCGGCCTCGGAGGGAACAGGCAGTCCGCGCTGGATTTCATAAGCTAAGCGCGTATCTTATAAAATCTGGTGTACTTTTGTTCGCGCCAGTGGCGCAAACAAAAGTACCCGCGCGCGTAGTGTTTGAAAATCCGCCCCTAAGTGAACTTAATAGCAGGTAATGGACTTCTCCTCCAAGAACTTATCCAATCCTTTTTTAAACACAGCTATACTAACTGCACTAACCACATCCTCTGGCAACAAATTCCAGAGTTTAATTGTGCGTTGAGTAAAAAAGAACTTTCTCCGTTTAGTTTTAAATGTGCCCCATGCTAACTTCATGGAGTGCCTCCTAGTCTTTCTATTATCCGAAAGAGTAAATAACCGATTCACATCTACCCGTTCTAGACCTCTCATAATTTTAAACATCTCTTATCATATCCCACCTCAGCCGTCTCTTCTCCAAGATGAAAAGTCCTAACCTCTTTAGTCTTTCCTCATAGGGGAGCTGTTCCATTCTCCTTATCATTTTGGTAGCCCTTCTCTGTATCTTCTCCATCGAAATTATATCTTTTTTGAGATGCGGCGACCAAGTGTTATGATTTTGCCTGCTTTTCATGGTGTGGGGCTCCCCCCTAGGATTCTCCAGCTTACTAGGCTGTTTGCACACAGATGAGGAAACAGTGGCAAGCTCCCTCCCAGGAGCTAGAGAGATGGACCAAGCACCTTAGCAGAGAGACAATGTAAATAGTTCAAATGTAGAGTTTCATTTCTTGAAAGTTTGTGGGACAATGATTGATGTTTTGGAAATAATCAGTACATTTTATTTGAACACTCAGTCTAAGCCCAGCTTGTTTGTCCCTAAAGAATACTAAAGCTATGAGACACACATAACAGGAGAAACACTCCATCACCTGGGCCATAAAGGATTTCCTTTCCACCCACAGAAAAAGCTCACTCCCTGGGAGTTGTAGAGGGAAGAGGATGGATGGAGACAGCCCCAACCAACACATTTTTTTTATGGCCCTAGGGGAAACAGCAAATCCCCCAACAAAGGATCATACCATTATAAGATTCTGCAGATGTACAGTTCCACATGAGTCCTCTGGGACTAAGAATGTGGATCAAGGATCTGTTCAGCAGTTCATGGGTCAGGTTATGAGCATAAAGTTGCTACAAATAGTCAGGTTTTCATTTGCTTCCTAAATGTACAAGGTCCAAGAGAAGCCTGATTTATTGTCTATGGTGTCAAATGCTACCGAGAGGAATACCAGGAGGGCAGTTTGACCACAGTCCAAGTGTTATGATTTCGCCTGCTACACAGTCTTATCCTACCTTCATGATGTCTCCCCACTAGCAGAAGCCCTCAGAATGCCTCATCATTAATCTTGTCAAATTCCTCCTCCCTGCCATTGCCATGCCTAAGTCCCAGTCCTATGTAATCCTGCCACTGCAGAGACATACTGGTCCCCAGAACCCAAGGGCTCAACCTGCCAGGGAGAGGGCTGGCTAGGCAGAAGACCAGCCCTTGTCTTGCTCTCTCACCTCACTTGTGAGGTAAGAGAGGGGGGTGATCTCAATTGCTGGTCCTAAACTATGGAATTCAATGCCGGGCAATTTGCATATCCAGAAAGATATAAAGCAGTTCAAGAAAGATTTAAAAACACAGCTATTCAGTGTGGCAAGAAGATAAAAGCGTAAATCTGAGTCAAAGAATTTGTAATGCTGGAGAATAGTCAAGTATTTTCATTTACTATTAATTTTACAGGCAATAGTGATATTGTGACATCTTGAATATACCATTGAAACTATTGGTTTATTGTGAACCGCCATGATTGTTTTTTCAGAATGATGGTATATAAATAAATATGAAATATATATGTCCTGCCTTGCAACCCCATGCTGCTCCCTAGGTGGGTTTGCCAGACTATAGGGCCTGTAACACTAAGCAGAGTTGCAAGTTATCAATCAGACTAACAAGCGATTGTTCCTCATGTGGATTATGTAAAAAACCTGGGGGTTATTTTTGATACCAACTTGGATTTTAGTATCCAGCTGCATTCTATATTCTCCTTGGGTTATTTTAAGCTTCGTCTTCTTCGTCATTTAAGGTCTTGTTTAGATGAGGTGGATTTCAGAATGGTAGTCCAAGCTTTCATTTTGACTACTGTGGATAATTGTAATTCATTGTATGTTGGACTACTGCAAAATCGTCTGCAAGTTTTGCAGCTGTTGCAAAAATCAGCAATGTGTTTTGTTACAAAAAGACCATTTTGTGAGTTGTGGCAGCTTCTTCACTGGTTACCGATTTTATAGTGGTTAAAGTTTAAAGTGTTGATCATGGTCTTTAAAGCATTAAAAACTGTTCATTTTCCAGCTATTGCTAAAATGTTCACGAATTATCAACCTAGTTGACCTCTGACATCTGCTAATCAACAGCTCCTGAGGATCCCTATGAGGGAGGAAGCCTGATTGCAGCAACAAGAAATAGTGCTTTATCGATTGGTCCTAAATTGCAGAATGAGTTACCAAAAGAGCTTTGGATGTTGTCTGATTTAAAAGCTTCAGGAAACAGCTTAAAATCTTACTGTTAAATGAAGCATTTCATTGATTTAATTTTATGTTTTTGTTATTTTGTTTGTGATTTTATTGCTTTATGTTAAGATGTAATCCACTTAGCTTGAAATTTTTCACTATAAGCAGACTAAAAATGTTTTAAAATAAATAAATTATGCAGTTTCATACTGTAGTGAGGTCTAAATCCAGACTGGAAAGGGTCCAGGTGACAAGTGGTTTGTGAAAATCCAGTTAGTTGAAGCAGGACTGCTTTAAAAAAATAATTTTGCTGATGAAAGGAAGGTTGAAGACTTAGAAGGGGTTGCTTGCATAAGTTATTTGGGTCCTATTCAGTTTTCTGAAATGTAGGTTTTACTACAGCCTTTTTAGATACTTTGATGTGGTCTTCTGATAGTGATGTATTGATGATAGGGTGGAGATGACAGAGTAATCCTTATTTGGCTTGTTTGATGATCCAGGAGCAGCAGGAATCTTCTGGGCATACTATGGGTTTGAGGAAGGAGAGAAGTGAATATATATCATTTTCAAATAGGGTAGAGAATGCTGTAAGAGAGTGAGATGGTGTGGTTTGTTTTTCTGTGTGTTTGAGGGGGGGTTACTCTTTTTAGCACTGTTCTGATGTGATTCATTTTGTCAGTGAAGAAATTGCCTAACCTACCACAGTAAGCTTTGGTTGCAATAGAGGGGAGCAAAGTTACAGTGAGTCCTAAGAGTTTGTTGACTGTGAGGAAAAGTTCTCTGGATGAGTTTTTCATTTGGGTGATTGTTTTGAAGAATAGAACTTTTTTGCTTCTGTGATGGTCTTGTAGTAGATTGTCTGGTGTCTTTCATGATTGCTTTTGCAATTTGTGATCTTAATTTTTATGATTTTCACTTTAGTCTTCTGATTTGTTTTAGTTTTTTCAGTTCAGGTGAGAACCAGGGGATAGATTTGGGATTTCTGATGTAGGTGATTTTTTGGGGGGCATGTATGTTTATGATTTTTGAGGTTTCAGGAGTCTAGTAGTGTGGTGACAGAATATTCTGAATTAGTGTTGATGGGTGGAGGAGAGCTACGAGATTCCATTTCCTAGATAGTTTGCGGAAGTTTTAATGTTTCAGATTTGTAGTTGGCCTTATCCATTTTGTAGCTGCCATTTTTTGTGGTTTCTTAGTTGAGAATGGCTGTATCTATTGTTACATTAGATCAATGTTTTTCAACCCTCTCCTGGAGGCACACCTAACTAGTCAGGTTTTCAGGATATCCATAATGAATATGCATGAGATATATTTGAATATATTGGTGACTCAGTGTATGACTCAACTTGATCATTTTTTGTGAAACAATAATGTTAAACACCTATCAATGTGGCTTTTGATGCAACCACAGTAAGAAAACTCTTCTTGTATCTATTATAGACTTGGTCCTTTGTGAGCTTGATGCTAGTAGGGCAGTCATAGCTATATTTTTAGATATCACTGCAGCATACAACACAATTAATCATTTGATCCTGTTAGAACAATTAAGGAGGTTGGGCATCAGAGGGGTTGTCCTTCAATGGTTTGTTTCATATTTTTAGAGACGAGAACAGCAAGTCTGTTTTAATAAGGAGTCTGAATGATTTCCTTTGAAACATGATGTCCCTTCAGGAATCTGTATTTTATCAGCTGTATTATTTAATATTTATTTAAAAGGCCTCTTTATTTTTATTAAATCAACTTAAAATACGCAGATGGCAAACTATTATATTTTCCTATAAAAGACTGTGAACTGGCTCATCTTACAAGCTGTTTAAACTATTGTCAACTCTTGGTTGCATGCTAATAATATTTATTTATTTATTTATTTAGATTCTTTTATATACCGAAGTATAGCAGGGTGCCTTCACTCCGGTTTACAATGTAACCAACACCATTCATAAAACGCATTCATAACGAACATATTGAAACGTGTATAGACAACTAGTAACAATTCGGCATATGTCAGAAGTGTGAGGATAGGTATAAGAGAGTAAGATTTACAAATTGGACTTGCAGTGGTAGAGCATGTAAAATTAATATACTCCTTAATTTATCAAAATAGAAGTTCTTTATTTTTCTCGACAATCCAATACTGGTTACTCTTTAGGAAATCTCTCTTTGTTTATAGATGGGAACTTGATTTTGGAATCTGTGGGAAGGAGCACTAGGGAGTGCTCCTGATTCTGGAGAGATGTGTGCCCTTGGACCATGAAGCGACTGCAGAGAGGAGCTCCGTGGAAGTGCCGCAGATGGCAAGACGTGTCCCAGTATGGGAGGAGCGGGCTGACTACCGCCCTAACCTCTGCTGAATCTGCACACACCGGAAGAGAACCAACAGCGCAATGCTGGTCTCTGGGGTCGCCCTCCGGCCACTCAATAGCCCTTTCAGACCTGCCACTGGGTAGCGATAGATGTGGCAGGACAGACAGAGGTTGAGGACAGGCAATGGTAATGGAGCTTGGAATAAGACGAAACCTCAGCCTTGAACTAGGCTGATGGCTTGAAGAAAGCAAGGAAGCTTAGCGGCTCAGATGAAATGAGGACACGTGGAGGCTGGGACTCAGATGAGATGAGGACGTTTGAAGACTCAGACGAGACAAGGGCGTGAGGTGGCTTGGAACTCAGATGCAAGATGCTCAGGCATAGGTGGAGATCAGAAGTGGATTCTAGAGAGTTAGGCGAGGATTCCGGATATTTCGATGAGGATTTGGAACTGAGGAAGACTCAGGCAAGGATAAGGACTCAGGATACTCAGACGAAGACAGAGGCTCAGAAACTAGGAGGAACCTGGGCAGTGCACAAAGACAGATCCAGCCAGAAGAGGGCTCCAGCCACCAAACTCAGATACTAGATAGAAACAGATTTACTCCCAGGAAGGTCAGCTGAAGACAAGGTCTGGGGCGAGTGAACTGAACCTGTAACTTAAAGACTGATGGTACTTCAGGATCGGAACCTGACAAAGGACTTCATAAGTGTGACTTGGAACATCAGGGTTGGAATGGAGGACATTGGATATGAATGGACACCAGGATATCAGGACATCTATGGCATCTGAACATCAGGGGACTTCTAGAGAGAAGGGCCACCGGGTCGACTGGAACATGGCGGACAAAGACATCAGGAGATTGGAATGTCTGGACATCCGAAGACAAGGGGACGTCAGGACATCCAGAGATAGGGAGACATCAGGACACCTGAAGACATCTGGAGACACGGTGACATCGGGACATCTGAAGACACGGAGACATTGGGACATCTGAAGACAAGAGGACGGGATCCGACGAGAAACCAGAACATGGAATGAAGACAACGATGGAGGTTCAAGAACCATGGACGAAGACAAGGAGAACTAACAAAGGAGTGCCTTGAAGAAGTGAAGAGGGATCACGGAGGATACCTGGAATGAAGAGCTGGAACTGAAGATCCAGGAGAGGTCCGACTCCATGACCAACTCCTTGCGAAGGTGAAGACTGACTGAAGGCTGAGCCCTTTTGTAGAGCTGAAGAGGAAATGCCTAGAGGACATCAGCAGGAGGAGCTTAGGAAGACAATCCACTGCTGGCCCTTTAAATGGACAGAGGAGGCATGGCTGTACATCTAGGAAGAGGGCAGGACCTTGGAGAGCAGCGTCCCGCTGCACAGGAAGAAGCAGGCCCTGATGGTGGCAGCAGCTCCCTGTCGTGAAGAAAGAAGATTGATGGCGGCTTCCTGCCACATGATGAGGATCTCCAGTGTGGCCTCTAGGCCATGGAAGAGGATGCCACGGGCCATGGAAGAGGAGCTTCAGGGTGGCCTCCGGGCCATGGAAGAGGAAGACGGCGGCGTTCGGTGGCCTCCTGGCTGCAAAGGCAAGGTGGCGGTGGCTCCCAGGCCGCATAGAGAGACAACTTTGGTGGTGGCCTCCTGGCTGCGAAGAGGAACGAGGGCAGCACTTGACGGCAGCCTCTGGGCCACAAAGATGGCGGCGGCGAGGTAAGGGACTCCTTGTGGGCCTATCCCACAAGCAGGATCGCAACACTTGATTCAGTTTAAAGATACTGTCCAGAACTTAGGGTTCCATTTTGATACTCTACTTACAATCAAAACACAAATTCAATTAGATTAATGATCAGGCTTTTTTAAGTTACAATTATTGCATCATCCAAGGTATGTCATAAATCAAAATGACATATACTATTATCCAAGCTTTTGCAATTCTCTTTATGCCAGTCTCTCTCTCTTGTCTGTAAGCTATTCAAGTTCTTCAGAACGCCACAGCACATTTTGTTTTAAGGGGTAGGCCCTGGGAACATATAACACTTCTGTTACAACAATTTCACTGGCTCCCTTTCCAGTATCATATTAAATTTAAGATACTTGCTTTTTGTTTTTTTGTCCTTAAAAATGAATGGGCTCTATTATTTGCCTAAATTACTCACTGTTTATAATCCCTTCCAAGTTCTGTGTTCACAGGGAAAGAGGTTATTATCCATTCCCCCAGTTAAAACTAGACATTTAATCAAAACCAGTAAACAGGCCTTTTCTATATTAGGACCCTCATTGTGGAATGGGTTGTTCAAATACTTGCGAAGTTTGGAAGACCTGTCATGATTTCGTAAGCAATTAAAGACCTTGTTTCAGGAAGCTTTCAGAATGGGATTCGTTTTTATGAGTTAGTACTTCAGTTTAAGTATAGAGGGCATTCCATGTATGTTCTGTTTGTCTTACTTGCATTATTATTTAAAATGTTAATTTTATTGTATAACACAGCAGAACTGCTCCTTTTAGTTTCTTTCTAATTAATTTTCTCATAGTTTTTTTTTTAAACATTATTTGTTTCAGCAGAAATTGTAGTTCATGCCCTCCCCTCCAGAGATTATTAGGGATGTGCATTTGTTTTAAATTAATTTAAAAAAACACAACAAATAAGGGCAATTCTTTTCATTCAGGGGCCCAAAATGAATTGAGGGCCCCCCAGATGAAACAAACCTTATTCATTTATTTTATTTTATTTATTTAAGTTCTTTTAATATACCGATGCTCAAGACCAAGTCTTATCGAACCGGTTTACAGTATAACTGGAAGAAAAACCAATAAACAATGATATGGAAGGTAAATGTTACAAAAAACAAGGATCATAAAACATGGGCGTTAGAAGAGAAGAAAAGATCAGATGAGTACAATTGGAGAGCCATATAACAAAATAGCGAACAATTGAATACATATAGATTATCTGAAATTTTGGCGGGTAGAAATTTTCCTAAGCAGTTTCAAGCATAACATTCTGAGGGTGGCAGATCAGGGGAGGTGACCAGGGAGGGGAGGGGGGGGGGCAGGGGATTCATTTAAAATGAATACATAAAGCATAGGCCTAGGTCCTGAAGCCATGGCCTCAGCTATGGCATAGGCTGAAGCCCAAAGCAGGACCTGCAGCCTAGGCCCATGTGTGTTGTTGGAGTCTTGGCCAAGGCTGAAGTTGGGGCCTCAGCCAAGACCTGAGCCCCCAATCAGTCACTTACCTGATCTACCAGGTATCTGAGGGCCAGGCCAGGTCCTGACACTTTAATCTCAGCTTGAGCATAGGCCCAATACCGGGGCCCAACCCAGAGGCCAGATCCCAAACCTAGGCCACATCCCAGACCCCAACCCAATGCCTCGGCCTGAACCGGAGGCTGTGTCCTGATTCCTGGGCTTGGCTTTGAGGCCAGAGCCTGATGCCTAGGCCTCAGCTTAGGGTCAGGCCCAGGCCCTACAGTTCCATCAATGACATCCTCTTCTTTCTTCTTTAATTTGATGCTGTGCACTGGGGTCATTCCAGAGTTAATTAAATCTGACGCATTCACCCCAGCGATGGCGCCATTTTGATATGTGTTGGATGTCAGGTCCCAGTATTGGGCCTGGGTCTAGGCCGAGGCCCCAGTGTTGGGACTCGACCTCCTGGCCTTGGTGCATCATCAAGCCTGGGCCCTTGTCTAAACCGAGGCCCAGGTGTCAGGACCCTAGGCCCAGGCTGAAGCTTCAACTTTGCATAAGCCAAGGCTGTGGTAGGTCGCCGTGACCTTGGCCTATATAAGGCTGATGCCTCAACCTAGGCCAGAGATCAGGCACAGGCTCAACCCTATGGTCTAGTTTACAAACTGTTTTATCTCCTTTCTTAAATTTAGTCCCAGCATCCAGGATCTGCCTTCCCGAGAATGTTGCCCACGTCCTAAAAATTCTAAATCTCTTTTCCCTACACTGTTTCATCCACACATTGAAGCTCTGGCACTCAGACTGCCTCTGGGGTCCTACGTAAGGAATGAGAAGCATTACTAAAAATGCAATGCTGAAGGCTTTGGATTCAATTTCCTCTCTAAGGGCCTGATTTACTAAAGTTTTTATCCCATTCTGTATCTATGGGGAAAATGCTTAGTAAACGAGCCCCTACAAGTGTAAATTTAACCCCCAGAACCTCCTCCTTCCTATGTTGTTGATACCTACATGTGGGAGAGGAGGCGGCAGGATCATGGCAACTAGTTTGTCCCCCAAAGGAACATTTGCAGGGCAGTGTGAGGAAACTTGCACTGATTCTAACCATGCTGCACCATTCCTGTTGATAAATGGAAGACAATGGTTAGTAATGTTGTCAATCTTGCATCTTTTAAATAGTAGAATCTTGTTTCTCTTTAAGTGCTGCAGCCCTGTCTGGCAGTAAGCAGTATAGGCAAGCTTTCAGAAGGAAATTCAGACTTTCTGTGGACTTTGTCCTGTTGTGTTATGTGATGTAACATGTCATCCAATTAGGAACCAAGCCAAGTGGATTGACCAGTCTCCTTTGATAATTTTCAAAGGTCTGGCCATCTGCACCATTCGCTCATCTTGATCACTTGACACAGGGCAAAATGGTGCAATAATGTGTGACAAATCTGATTCCATTTCATGGATGTCTTGCATTCTTTAGACAAGAATGAGATTCCTTTAGGAATGACTATCGTTTGGTCTTGTGGATGTGTTGATCCTTCAGCTGACTTGATAATAATCGTGGAAGAAGCCTGCAGCTGCTTAAGCAGCTGCTCTCACTTCCTTAATATCTTGGACTTTGTCCCATTTGATATGCCTTTCTTCTCAAAAAGACAACATTTAAAGTTTTTGAATCAGGACAAATCTAGTACGTGATTTCCACCACAATGTAAATATAATTATATGGCCTTGTCTTGTCTCATGTTTTTGAGGTTGACAGGCAATTTGATCAGTATTTGTAGCAAACTTGGTATATTTCTGTTGATATAGTCATATGGATTTCTTTCCATGTGCTGTGACATGGCCTTAGCTAAAATAACCATTCCTCAGATGACTATGAATGTTAGGTCAAGCTTTATCAGGATCCAAAAAACAACATCATATTATATCTCAACTTATAAAAGTTTACAGAAAGACTATAGAAACAGTGCTGCATCAGTTGCAGTAAGCAGGGCTTAAATCAGCTTGACCTATGGGTTGCTGAATACTAATATCTGGAACACCATGAGTGTAATAGACATTGTAGTTTTTCTTGCTATGTTAATATACTTGAATGCACAGAAACAAAAGGTTAATAAATAAAATACAAATATATATAGATATATATATAGATATATAGAGAGAGAGAATATTAAAAGAAAGATGAGCTCCTAAATTTAGGAGGGAGGAGAGAGAGAGAGATGGACTCTCTACCAGGGTACTATCAAGCTAGGGCTAGAGAACTTTGTAGAAATCTCATCTTTGTTTGACTTTCCTCACTCCAAATCATGTCAAATCTTCACTGATATGTACTGTGCTGTTCATACATCTCACTGTGCATGTAAAACTGGCCCCAATACTCCAGACCACCACCAAAACCTCACCTCCAGTTACTAGCTGGCCCTCCTATAGTGGTATAAAGTGTCACAAGTTGTAAAGTACAAATATCGCAGGGCATGATAAAGTACCTATGTGAAGCGCTAATATAACACATGGTGCATTAACTCAAATTATCATAGTCATGTCCCTTTTCCTTATCTTAGGAGTTATTCATGCAAAATTTATCACATTTTGATGAATCTAGACCTAAGTGAGTTGCACCAACATTCACCACTATTATCATATAGAGTTGCTAACCTTAACTGCTACCACTTAGGAATACCTTGTTAAACAGTATAGACCATAATACATTATCAGCCACTTAAAAAGTCTTCAGATTCCCACAAGTGACTTGTGAGCTAGTTGTAGTCAATTAACTGGAAGCATGTGGTAAATGTTTTTCTTTTAACAGAGTTATCTGCAGGTTTCTAGCAGCCAGATATAAGGAGATAACAGATTTTGGAGAGAAATACAACTTTTAGTCAGACTGGCACTAGCATTCACTGCAATGATGGGTGTTGCAAGAAGTCTTTATTATTTCAAAATTAAATAAGTAAAGGTATGGCCTGGCAGAGAATCACAGTAATTGAAAGCAAAAATGCAAAATAAATAAAAATTAATGGTGTTTGTTTTTTTTTCTTCATTAAAAGAAGAGAAGCATTATTGCCGTTGATATTTAAGGATTTTTTTTTTCAAGCATATGGGTTCAGACAGTTTAAAGCTGCCTGTGTCATTTGAAATGTTAAGTTTCATAGAAAAATCAGTATGCAGGCTTCCAGATGTTTAAATAACTCTTTTACAATTCTGCAAATGAAGAAAAGCAGGATTCTGAAAACCCAGCACTCACTATAAATATTGATCAAAGAGATTTTCAGTCTGGAGCTTTCTCTAGCACTTCATTTCCTTCTGTCTTCCACTAGAGGGCAGCCTGCTACAGAACCCCAGCTAGACACTAAAAGCTGCTGTTCTTCTGTAGCCCTGCTATCATTTTTTCTTCTATTATTTTATCTATTAAAAAAGATTTCTTTGGATCCCATAACTTAGGCCCAATGCTAAAATAGCGTAACGGGAAGATATAATGCTGCATTTTAGATATGAATGATCTATAATAAATTATTCTGAATCATGCCAGCTGCTAAATAGAGAATGCTTTGTCTGTCCATGGAATATATTTCATATGCTTTAATTCAGCTGTTATGCAAAACGTATTTGATGTTCTGTCGGTTTTGTGAAAGGATATTTGGTTCTTATTCAGGGTTAAGGTATGGAGGTGGGGTAGCTTTGGCAACAAGAGGTCATTTCCGAGAAGATTGTTGTCCAAGATCAACTCTTCCAGGCTGCTGAATTCTTTTAGTCCTTCCAGTGACCTGCAATGACAAAGGCAACAGGAAAAATGATACTGCACTAAATCAGGAAGGCCATTATGAACTGAAATAAATATTTCAACCTTCCCTTTCAGGACTAGGAATGGTTTTGGTTTGGGCCTGTCAAGGGAGAGAATGACAAGAATTAGTGGCAGGGGGAGTGCTGGCATGGCATTGCATCCTTCATGCACTGGCAGAATGAAGGATGGGGGTCAGTTAGTGAGTAGCCAGGATCCAAAACAAAGGGCTTCAGATATGGGGCCTACAGGATGAATTTGTCAATGTCTTATGCCTTCAGGCACCCAGCCTCGCCTGACCCTAACCTCAATTCCCAAGATAAATAACTCTGTCACAGTTCACCTTCATTCCCTGGACACAAATTTAAGCTGTCATCCATCATTTCTGTAGAGAAATATCATACACCTTTAACAATAATAAATATAACTCCAAGTAGCATTTCTTAGCAGTTTTTCAACATTTACAATAAAGGATGGGTTTTCATTTGTTTGTTTTTTGTTTTATTCTTTTTGGCAAGTCTTATCTCTTTATTAATTTCCTATCTAATTTATCATGGACATATCCTGAATCTCCTAATATATCCCTGTTATCCCCTTTCCGATACAAAGGCCAAGCAATACAGTGACCTTCTTTGCTCTGAAAGGAAGAATATTGTTCCCTACGGCCATATCTAGAGTTGATATTTGAGTAGCCAATAGGTATTAACATAAAAGTAAAAACTGATTCGGTCCTTTTACCTCCCCCCCTCCACCCCTCAAAACCCTCCACATGCTACACCTTGCATAGTTTCCCAGCATTATTGCTGGTATAGTCTGGACCAAAAGGCAGGCAAATATAAGATCCACAAGTACTGCACTGAAGCAGAAGGCACTAACCACAGGCCACAGGGTCATCCCGATTCCATTTGCCTTTCCTAAGCTGCTGCAACCAATATAAAATGTTCAAGTGTTGCAAAATTATCAAATTGTTTGCAGAATTACAAAAGCTAGAGAAGTCTTAAACTATGCTGTGATAATAAAAAAAAAAAAAAACAACCCCAACCTCCATACCTCATGCTGCTGTCATGTCAGAATTTGATCAGCAGAAAGCAGATTAAGAATCAAGAAATGAATACAGCAACAGAATGTGAACGCTGAGGTGTGACTGCACACTATATCCAGGGGAATTTAGTGCCTGTTTAAGAGTATTAGGAAAGTCAAATATGAAAGTAGGAGCCATTTTGCCACTTTCCTATGGCACTTGATTAATCAAGTAGGATGGTATGGTATATACAGATACATACACATTAAGAGCTCACACACTTATAAAGCAACTAGGGATGTGCTGAGATTGTACAACATGATAGCTGATCTAGTAGTCTAACCCAAGGGAACATCAGCATTTTATCTCCCAGATAAGTTATATGGTGTGATAAATATAAAAAATGTGGTCTACACTATTTATTTTCTGTTGGCATTTATACTGGGTATGTCTATCCCTTATGGACTTGATAAAATTGAGGCTTTAGAACCAGGAAAACAGACACCGCACATGGGGAAAATATGCAGAGGGCAATAAAGTTAATATCTGTAGAATTCTTAGAAATCTGGAATATTTTTAATGTTCACTAAATTGTTTTGATTTCTGCTTGAAGACTCTCTTTAAATGCCACCCACTACTTCAGTGACTACTGTGAACAATTCAACTTGCATGTTCTATATTTTCTGTACTGATATTCCTTTCACAATTTTATGATAAGGGCATGTAAGAAAGTGTTCTGCCACCACCCCAACCTACACGCACACACTTACAGGGTAATTTCCAAAGGAAAAGGTAAATGTAACATACTATTGTAGCAATTTTCAAAAACCCATTTACCCGTGTTAAATGCACTTAACTTTGGTATAATCTATTGACAATTCAACAGCATATATTGTAGTAATTTTCAAAAGCCTTTTGAAAATTGCTACAATACATGCTTTTGAATTGACATTAGGTTATACAACATTAAATGCACTTAACACAGGTAAATAGAATTTTGAAAATTACTATGACACCATGTTACATTTACATTTGAAAATTAATTCCTTAGGATTCATCTGTCCTATCACTCATCTTGATGTCAGTTTACAGATTCATATCTAGCAATTCTGACTATGATGTAACAAAAAACAATTAAAATTGTACATAAAGAGGTGCTGTTTTCATATTACACACCTGAAAAGAAAGATATAGCATAAAACAAAACACCTCTAAGTTTGGTAGTATTGTACAATAACTACATAGCTCTTTCTGTATAACAAATAATTAAAATTAAATTTATACTAGAGGACAAAAACAGTTACAACTTGCAGTTTTTTTTGGTGGAGTGCCTCTATTTGAAAGGTCAAACTCAACAATTTCTCTTATTATATAAATAGTTAATAGTGGATTTAATCTAAGCCTTTTTTATTTTTTCATGCAAGGCCTCTGCTTACCAGTACAAATTCAGAATAGGCCACCCCTTTGTCAGCACCAGAGAGTCTTGTGGGAGACTAATAAGACCTTAGAGAATAAACACCGCCTAAGCTCTGGTCAATGTCAGCATCAAAATACACATTGTTCTTGAGTTATGTTATGCAAATATAATGCTCTTATCATGAGAATCAGCAAATGGTTGGAAACTGGCAGGGAGAAGAAAGCACATATCCAAAACCGCTGCAGGGAAGGCATAAAACAAAATGACAAGCCATGAAGTAGGACAAAGGCGGTGGAACACTAGAGGGAGTTGCCTATTGAAACTGCCTCTCTCTCCAAAACTCAGGCAGAGCACAGTGGTACTAGTTTCATAGATGAGCAGGGAAAATTGTGCGTAAACCCCCTTACACCTGTCTGGTTTTGATCATTTTTGCCATGTAATGTTATTAGCCACTCAGTTAAGAGAGAGCTGTATTACACAAGGGGGCTGCTTATTAATTGTTGTTTTCATGTCATCAGCACAGTGTGCACTTGGTGATTTAATCAGCTAAATTCATAGCCAAGGGGAGGAGGCGGGGAATAAGAATACTACAGCATAGAGAGAGTACATAAATGTAGGTCTCCTAATATATTTTTTTTAATTGTTATTAGATTTGTAATTTTTTTTATCAATACCATTTCAGAAAATAAACTGGTTTGACATAACCTTGGGAAGGAATATCTGTCCTATCATCCACAGTCATATTTAAAGGAGAATGTCAAACAAGCAAAAGGTGAATTATGCTTTTCATTTTAGTTGCATATTAAGTGAAATATATTTCCATATTACACGATATCCCATTGCTTAGAATCTGCTATGCTTTAAGTAATAGCAGAAGAAAAACAAACAAGAAAAAACAACAAAAGAATATAATGATCTTACAATTGGATAAAACAGTAAGATGGTAACTTTTTTTAAAAACCACGCAGGCACACACATATGCCGGCTTGTGCTAATGGATGTAGCCATTTTATAACATATGTGTGTATATTCACACATGATATAAAATAGGCTGTAGGAGTGTACATGTGCTTGCAATTTTATATGGAAGTGTGCATGTGCGTGCAAATGCCACCTGTGCCTCGTAAGTGGGGGGATTTTAGTAGATACACGCGCCAATACAATTACCAGTTAGCCCAAGTAAAGGATAGGATTTCCTGAATTCCTCTAGTTAATTAGCCTCCCTTTTACCTCCAACCCTTAAAACCCCGCTGACTAGCCTTTTTTTTTTTTATTCAGGACTTACACATCATCCATAGTAGAACTAAAGTTACACTGTAGGGGACCCTAATGCGCACTTGTACACATAAATATGTGAAGATTTCATTGAAAAATCTAGGAACATCCATGCTCCACTCAAACTACATCCATGCCCTGCCCTTTTTGTGCAAACAAATTTTGTGCGCATTCTGGGCGATACGTGTACTCGCGTGCTTTTTAAAATCCACCCGGTGTGACTTCTGTGCATATCTCCAGTGCACATAAGGCTTCTGTGCACATAGGGCTTTTAAAATATACCTGCAAGTTCCCACCATATTTACTAGATGGGCAGAAAAGTGATTCAGAAGATAGATGGAAGATATGTCACGTCTCAGATACCTGATCCAGAATAAATGGATCAGAATGTTGTGTTAATTCTGGACACAGGAAACATAAAATATTTTGGAGCTTGCAATATCTTTCATTGAACCAGCGAAACAGGTGCTGGAATCAGTTCCATGGACCCGCGGGAAATTCCGTTTCCCGTGGTCCGGACCCCGACCCTTTAAACCTAATTATTTACAATCCCCCACCCTCCCGACCCCCCAAAAACTTTCCTTAAGAACCTGGTGGTCCAGCGGGGGTTCCGGGAGTGATCTCCTGCTCTCGAGCCTTCGGCTACCAGTAAACAATTGGCACCGGTGGCCCTTTGCCCTTACCATGTGACAGGGGCTATCGGTGCCATTGGCCAGCCCCTGTCTCATGGTAGGAGCAATGGACAGCTGGCGCCATCTTAAAAAATTGTACGATATTTTCATCCTTCAAAAAAAATGATGCACATCCCTAGACCCAAATTGAGGGCTGGATATAAGGAGTCCAAACCTTATATGCCTCAGCTGGTCCAACAGTTCTCATAAAGTTTGCCCCTTGATCCAGATGTTGTCTGGTCTCTATTTCTGCATGTTCCTTGTTTCTGTTTGCCTCCTGTCTCCTGCTCCAATCATGGTCTTTGGCTATGATACTGGACTTCAGCTCCACTACTAGGTCTTGCTCCATTTATGGTTACTATCTTCACCTGGTAAGTCCTCACAGCCATCTGCACCCATGGGCCATCCCACATTGAACAGCGGCATCAGGCAGAAGACATTGATTCCAGACCACCTGGCTTCTCTATGATGCCATGCCTCCTGAGGCATGGCACATTTTCTCCATTCTCAGCAGAGCAGGACATGACATAGGTGAGTAGGACAATTTAATTATAGAGGAAAAGGCCTTAAACCATTATTAGCCAGGCATACTTGGCAAAGCCACTGCTTTGCTTATCCCTGGTGGTGAGCAATAAGGAATAGATCTACTCTTTGGCATTTGCCAGGTACTTGTGACCCAGATTGGCCAAGATGCTGGGCTGACTCAGCATGGCACTTTTAATGTTCTTATATGTTCATTCAAAATAAGTGATCCTAAGTGATCCCAAATCTGATCCTTTCCTTAAGAAAGGTTTACTGGTTAATAACAATTTAGTCTGGATTGAAAGGATTCATTTACTTAAATATAGCATTTGTCTCTTTCACTTTAAACAAGCGTTCATAATTAGTTATGGTCCTCCAGCTCTGAGGGAGCTATGGGTAATATAGTGATAGGGTATGGGTATTCAGAAATACTATATTACTGAGGAAATAAATTATTATAAATTATCCTTCTTCCTTACTATCTATAGTTTGGAATATCTTTCAGGTTGGGTTAAATTACAAGCAACATGAACAAAGGCTTATAACCACAACAGACTCGGACAAAAAGGGCAGATGAGTGTTTTCTTCAGTTGTTTCAGAGAGCTAAGAAACATCATTGAACTCTGTGCAGGATGCTCACATCCTCCCCATCCTTTATCCCTCTCCCTTTGCTCTAATGACATGAAGTCTGCCGATTATCTCACCCACAGGTACCATCTCAGTAACCTCATTACAAGGCTCACACTCCACTCCCACAGGAGCCCCCAGTGCTGCCAGGAGATTTTCATTGCAGTTTCCAAAGTCACATTAAGATGACAAAGCATCACAACGGATTCAGTTCTGCCTGATTCGAACAGAAAGAATTTTAAGTTTCCACTGTAATTAACCCTATCCTCGTTAAGATAATTATGATCAAGCTCCCTGTCACAGCTAATATAGCCGCATTATTGCCTATGGCTCACGCATTGCCCTCATTAGCTTATATTAAAAAAATAAAAAAAACAACCCTCAGAGAACTGAAAAGGCAATTGACTTCCCTGCAGAATGACTAGAGACATTTTTACTCACAATGCAAAAAATGTTTGGCTTTTTTGGTAAAAATGTCTTTTAATTGTTTACAGAATTCTTATAGCCAAACATTAGACCCATTGTTAGACTAGCTACATAATTTACTCGTGATTGTAAATGCTAATTTTTGTGGTGTTTTACATGTCCCAGAAGACTGCAGAGACTTATTTAATTAAAGTAATACTTAACCTTACAAAACTGTAAGATGTATCATGGTAAATATATTACAGCAACTACTGTCCATTCTAAACAATAATTTTTACTTCATAGCCAATTTGTTACTAAATAAGGCTGACAAAGTACTAGATAGGGTCAACCTAAATAGCTAACTAGTAAACCTCTACTTTGTTGCACAGACCCTTGATTACTGGATTGTGTGGAACTGACATTATTACAGATGCAGTGTTCATAGCCTGCTGAAGAAAAGCGAGATGCTCAGGGAGGAGAGTAGAAAAAGGCAGTCACTATTCTCTCAAAATACCTACTTGGCAGTCAAAGGCAATGGAATTATGTCATGCCATGTGACTACAAGGAGTAGTTGCAGTGCTTAACTTACAGTCCTACATACAAAGAAAAAACGTGAAAATATTAAAGACCACAAAGGATGGTGCCTTGAGCACTACCTCTGAGCTACATTCATATCTGTTAAAACCCAATGAGGTTACTGAATCAAATGCAGAGCCTATGCCTGTGTCCTATTGATGTCCCAGTCAGAGTCCCAACTGGGGAACGGAATACTAAACAAGAGGTCATTATTCAAAAGCCATTTAGATGGAAACTTAAAAGTTATCCATCTAAATAGCAAGTTTTTGTATAGTCAGCCCCTTATCCAGCTAGATTTTATCCTAATAAGTCATTATCTGGCTAAAATCTAGCTGGATAAATAAAAAAGAGAGGCATTCTGGGGGCATAACTGGGAGGAGATACTTATCTGGCTAACTTAGACCTAGATTCATTAAATTGCTATAAATATAGCGAAAATAGTGCCCATGATAAAAAGGGGCATGGTTATGCCAATTGGCAGCTTTCCTCATTGCATAGGTAAATAGCACATGTGGTGCTGTGTCGGTGCGTCACGCGTTGTGTCCAGCATCATTTTACATGGCTAGCATAAATTAGTGCATTATGCATTATTTGTTTCCATTTATATGTATAGGCTTCCTGCAGCTGCCTCTTTGAGGGTGAATCGAGGCTAGGGTAAGAGAAGAGGAAGTGAGTAGTGTTTAGTGGCTTAGGAGTTAGTTGTTATTGCGAATTCTGAGTGCGTTGTTCTGTTCTTTACAGTTTTTCCTTGTGTTTACTTTGACCTTTGTCTTTTGTCTATCTGTGTGTGTGAAAGGTTTGTTTGTCATGTTTGTTAGTTTGTCTTTTTCTGTGGAGGAGGTGAATGGAGGAGTGAGGAAGTGTGTGGAGGAGGCAAATAGAGGAGTGAGGAGGTGTGTGGAAGCGGTGAGTGGAGTAGTGGAGGAGTGATGAGGTGTGTGGAGGAGGTGAGTGGAGGAGTAAGGAGATGTGTGGAAGAGTATAAGTGTGTGGAGGAGGTGAGAAGGTATGTGGAGGTGAGTGTGAGGAGGATGTGAGTGGAGGAGTGACTAGGTGTATGGAGGAAGTGAGTGGAAGAATGGAAGAGTGAAGAGGTGTGTGGAGAAGGTAGGTGGAGGAGTGAGGAGGTGACTAGAGGAGTGGAAGTTGTGGAGAGGATGGAGTGTGAGGTATGGAGAGAGAAGAGAGGAGAGGTGTGAAGAGGAGGGGGAGGAGGGAGGACAAGGGCAGGAGTGCTAGGGGAAGGAGGAGTAGGAGTATGGACAGGAGTATAGAGAGAGAGGCAGGAGGGAAGGGATAGGAGGAGGAGGGAGGTAGAAGGGGGCAGGCAAGGGATAGAGGGCAGAGGGGAAAGGAGTTGCAGGGCAGGGATGAGAGGGGGGAGGAAGGGAGGGGAGAGGGGAGTGGGAGGAAGAGTGAGGAAAGGGAGGACACCACTCCAGAAGTGGAAGTGGCACCCCTTCTGGCAGCCAGGCAGCAGGATGCCCTTGTCTATGGGCTATCAAGTTCAGTGGCCAGGAGAACGAGATGGTCATTGCAGGGGTCCTACACCATTATGCCATGCTCTTTGGCAACCAGGCAGCCAAGACCTCAAAGGCAACCAAGGGACGGATCTGGTGCAACATAGCCTTGGACATTACCATGCACAGCAGAGTACAATGAAGTGGGGAGCAGGTGGCCCACAGGTACTGGGACATCAAGGCACAGCTGAAATTCAAGGTGTTGGTGAGAAATAAATATCAAAGGCAGACCAGAGGAGGAGCCCCTTGTCCTATTGTCCTAACCCCCATGGAGGAGCACCTCATGGAAAGGCTGGGACCAGATGTCTTTGAGGGTATGGCTGAGTGGCTGGACACCATGCGAGCCGCAGCTGGTAATTTCACCTCTCCTGTAAATGGTCAGGCAGCAATGGGTGTACACATCATTTGGCATAAGATGCTCATAATGCTAAGAAGCAAAGTGCACATCTGATACAAAATGAAAAAAGGATACCAACTGGCATTGGTACTTATGTCTTGTTTCCACAGCTCTCACCCACGAAACTGCCAAGAAGCCCCAAAATCCAACTGCACACCACCACCCCCGTTTGACAGGCCCTTCCTCATGGATGCCCAGACCCACATCAGTGAGGAGGAGGATCAGCAGCAGCAGACCCAGGCTCAGGAGCCACTGGTGATGATGAAACCCGTGGGTTCACCCAGCCAACTCGATATGTCCCTCAACCTGTCTGGCTTCATGGAGGGACAGAGACTTGAGTGGGAGGCTACAGATTCTGCTCTCAAGCCAGCACACAATAGCGCTAGCCCAAAGCACCATGCACTTAGCAGGAGCAGCCCATAAGCTCAGACATGCCACTTTTGGAGGCGCAAATTCCAGCACTCCACACAGTACCGGCACCAGGACCAACAGCATCTCCGCCACAAACAGAGGAGTCCATACACAAGCAACTGGACCAGCTGGAAAAGAGGCATGGGGTCCATCTACGACATATACGGGCAGAGCTAGTGCACCTCAGGAGGGCTGTTAACAGGCATAACCAGATCCTGCGAGAGCAAACAGCCATAAACATGCAGAACATGATGATGCTGGCCGCAGAGTCAACAGCATGACAAATGCGCTGATACAGATCCTGCAAAGGATGCCGGTGCCACCTTCTGAGTCATCCCCAGCATCACTGAGTCCATAGCCTACAGCTGTCCCCGGGATGAAAGATGCCCAAGGGGTAGACCCCCGAAGTCCATGCTCCCCCAAAATGGCAAGCCACAATTTGGCAAGGGGCCATACATGACAAAAGGTTATTCCATCGAAAGGCAAATAAGAGTTGTACCAACAATCCTTGGCCAGCACCTCTACAGAGTTGTTGTGCCATCTAGATGGAAGAAGCCTGCTGTGCCTGTTCTCACTACAGAGTTGTTGTGCCATCTAGATGAAGGAAGCCTGCTGGGCCCATCCTCACTACAGAAATGTTGTGCCATCTAGATGGAAGAAGCTTGTTGGGCATGTCCTCACTAAAGAGTTGTTGTTCTAGCAGGCAGAAGGGATGGTCTACTGTTAACCATTGTGGTCCAGCAGCCAAACTCTAAAACCCTCCTCAATGCTCTGCCTGTATTCCATCCTCCTTAAAGCAGCCTCCAGTCATGGTTCAGCTGCTGCTTCTTCTCATCATATCTCATTTCCTGCTCTGGATGTGGATGTCTCATTTCATCCTAGCTCCTACTGCTGCTGCCTCCATGCTGCATGTGTCTGTTCTCATCTCTGCTCCTGCTACTGCTGCCTCTATGCTGCTTGGTCTTCTCATGGGCCTCCTGCCTCAATGTTATTCTCTTTGGTCCAGGTCTTGCTGCCTCCATGCTGCACTCTTTGGTCCTCACCCTGCTGCCTTCTTGCTGAACTCTGTTGCCTTGCCCCTTAGGCTATCCCCTTAAGTGCACTCTTTCAACATGGACTGTCTGGGACCTTCACTTGAACTCTGCTGCCTTGCCCCTTAGGCTATCCTCTTGAGTGCACTCTTTCAATATGGACTATCTGGGGCCTTTTCCTAGCCATCACTTAGCAGGGCTGCTATCAGCTCCAACATTACAGCTGTACTGTAACTATTGGGGTGCCATTTTCGCTTTCTATGGTCTTTGTTGTAATCATGATTGTGCCAAAAGGATAAGATGCTAAGCATAAGAACATAAGAAAATGCCATACTGGGTCAGACCAAGGGTCCATCAAGCCCAGCATCCTGTTTCCAACAGTGACCAATCCAGGCCATAAGAACCTGGCAAGTACCCAAAAACTAAGTCTATTCCATGTTACCATTGCTAATGGCAGTGGCTATTCTCTAAGTGAACTTAATAGCAGGTAATGGACTTCTCCTCCAAAAACTTATCCAATCCTTTTTTAAACACAGCTACACTAACTGCACTAACCACATCCTCTGGCAACAAATTCCAGAGTTTAATTGTGCGTTGAGTAAAAAAGAACTTTCTCCGATTAGTTTTAAATGTGCCCCATGCCTGCATATGTAATGATGCCTTTTCAAACAATTTAGGTACAGGTCTACACAGAATGTGCTGTGCAAATAATGTACAATGGTTTGTGCAATTTGCTATCTTGTCCATGCAGATTGTGATTTCTTAAGATGTTGACTTGATTTCAAACATTAGTCTGCATGTGTTCCCTAATAAAATGGTCACTGGTTTGCAAAATACAATATTCCTGGTTGGCTCCTTTCATTGTGTGGTTTTTGTGTAAAGGGTTCAGTAGGTACAATGTTTGCCCTCCACATGACCTTGCATGCTAGAATGCCCTGGCACATTCCAAGTAGCCACTTATCTAACAGGCAAGACCATATGGGCTATGCCATACAAATGAACACTCAGTGTATGCTCCTAAGGAAGATAGCAAGAGCTAAAAAATAAGTCATTACTGGGGACCTTCAGGATTCTCTCTTGTTGCCTTCTTTACACTGCATACTCTTGGATAATTCCTGCTTACATGGACCTATATATGAGAAGGAGATTAGCTAGCAGTACACATACTATATCATGTACACAATTAACTTGTGTGGTGTTAAAGGGAAGTTACAGTCATTATCACACCAGACTTGATTCTCGGACCCCTTACTTGTATCATGACTGAAAGCCTATCTGTAAACCAACATTTGTAGCTTTCACACTAAATCAAATATGACATCTACTTGCTGAGTGATGGAACAGAGTGTCAGCTGCTGTGTGACAACGAGGGAGGAGGAGTGAGGGAGTAGTGTCTTGTCCAGAATATCCACAAGTGAAGAGCAGAGGGCCTAGTGGACTGCTTCTGCTGCTTGGGACCAGGCAGACTTCCAGAGACTGGCTGGCACCCCTGTACTGGCATGGCTTGGGGGATCTGTATAATATGTGTAGTATAAGGATGACCTTACAGGTAGCATTCAGATCACAAAGGCAGCCCACTACAGGGATAGCAGTTGGTCTGTGGAAGTCTGCTCGGTCCCAAGCAGCAGCCCTCTGTGCCCTCTGCTCATCAGCTGTGGACATTCTGGACAAGACACTACTCCCTCACTCCTTCTCCCTAGTTGTCATTAACATAGCACATCACTCACTGAGTCGCACCTCACACACTTATCTTTTCCATATGCATTATCTGCAGAACTTCCTGCATGTACACATGGCCAATGCATATGTTCTGTCATCAAACAACATTGATGTCTGTGGCTACTTGTCCCTAACTGCTAATGAGGTAGTCTGAGTCCTTCCTCGGCACAGATTATCTAAACCTGGCCATATTAAACACATCTGTCAGAGGCATATATGACACCTTCTTTGTCTGAAGCCCTTCAAGGGCTTAAGTGGCACTAAATGGGTGTCTGGCAAGAGCCCAACACAGAGACCTCTGGGAGCAGTAGGCCTATTTATTCAGCACTGTGTCCAGTTTACTATGGAGGCAGCTTGTAGGCTCATTAGTCATCAGCTGCCAACAGTTTCTCTAGCCATAATGCTATACATAGCAGATCATTGACAGTGTAGGAGCACACCTGCCCTGCTCACCACTAACTGTAAAAGTGACTTAAACCACATGAGGCAAAGCCTGGAGGATAGCATCTCTTCTTGATTTGCCACAAGTTGTGACAGGCATGTTGATCAGCAAGGGCCTGGAAGCATGAAAGCACAGAAATGTGTGGAGTGACATTGGAAATGGAACTATCTGCAAGCTGTTTGGTGCAGGAGTGATCAGCCTATGTGCTTTAAGGGTGGTCACAGATCACACCAGGACAGTAAGAGATCCTAGCTATAGCTAAAAGCAAAATACTCTGCATATGCTCTGGGTACATACATACGTCCATACAGCTGCACCACATGGCTATCATTGAGCCATAATGGCCAAGGGCCTTGCAGCACCCTGACATCTCCATATCTGAGTAAGGCTACCTGTGATGGCTGAGTTGAAGTCAGGAGGTTCAAACAAACTTTACTGTTGGCTTCTATGCTGTCAACCTTTGCTCAGGAGAGATGTGAGTGCTCTAACAGTGCTTCAAAACTATACTGTGATGGTGACATCTCACAACTCATTGGAAAATACAAGTGAAGGTAGGACACCATCTGATTCTCAATTCTGCCTTCACAGAGCCGGACCTGCATTCTGGTGTAGGCTCCACGAGAAGGTAACGGAACCTATATGACATCACGACGGGCAAGGCCTTCACCTTCTACACATTATCAGTTCTAAATTGCACAGCTAGGTGTAGAACAGTGCATCTGTGTCAGGGTGCATGCAACCACCAAGAAGAATGCTAGCTTGGAAGGACATGTGTGCATTGCAGGAATGGCACCAGGTAGCACAGGCACTTTTTTCCAAGGCTGTAAGGGAAGGCACACTACTAGAGCACTCTGTCTGCAGTATGGTTGGCAACTGTCTCAAATTTTTAGGACAGGTAAATCCTGTCCTGGTTTGGAACCTATTACATGCTGGGATTTCATTTGATTTTCCTATAGCTTTACCAAGCAAAACCAAGACTATCAATAACTGCATGCATGGGAGTAATACCAGGATCAACATGCCTGTAAATCTGGATCCAGTTGGAAAACCTAGTCTGCAGTGGCTCTGAAACTGGTGAGGCAGTGATGTTAGCTGTGTCTTAGCACACCCATGTGCCAGTAAGCCTACCCAGTATAGGTGTATTACTTTACATGCACACGTTTCTCAGCTACAGAATGAGGCACTAAAATGGGAAATCTGTCTGTGAAACCTTAAACTGTCTAGCTGTACCTTTAGACCTTGCCTTTAAGCTTCAGAGCTATTTGAGATGTATAGCATTTTTAGAGCTGTAGCTCTCCATGCTTGAGGAGTAGCTGGGGTGGCATCACACTAGTGCCCTATGTCATCCACATGTGAGCACTAGGATGGGGTCTGCTGGAGAGGGCTGGCAAACCACATGGCGCTAGCTAGGCCATAATCTGTTGTGCCACAAATACATCTTTTAGTGTCCCTATCAGATAGAACACATTATGGCAGCCACATGTCTTTGATATAATTTTTACTTTCATAAATGTTTTTCAAGTAGAATCTACTGCTCCACTGACAAGATGAATCCTGAGTAGGCATATGTGTTTTCTGTTACACGCTGACCTTCACAGAGAAGCGATGAGAGAAAGAAAGATGTTAAGAGAGGAGAGCAGCAGCTAACAGTCTACTGGCCTCCCTTCCCTGGAAGTGGATGTGGTATGTGAGGCCTATCAGGCAAAGTAGCATTGTATAAGGTTTTGGCGAAGCTGGCTGCCACTCAGTGTATTGTCCTGGGCTGGTGCGGGGACATATGGGGGATCTGGGGGAAGATCCAGATGTATTTCCATTTGTAGTCCATGGCGTAGAGTGACATTATGGAAGACACAGCAAAGCAGCACTATATCTACAACTTTGGGTGGGGCAAACATTAAAGCTCTACCCATCTCCTTCAAATAGCGAAAGCAACTTTTGAGAAATCTGAAGGTGCGTTCGATGACACAACGAGTAGCACATAAGGCCTCATTGTACCTCGCCTCTGCCAGCATGTTGGGAATGGCAACAGGGGTGAGAAGCCAGATCCTGCAACCGTACCCAAAATAACAGATTGTAGAAATGTCAGATTAATGCCATCAATCATCTAATTGTCACTTCCAGATCTGGCTGCCAACCACTGCATCCTATTAGACTGCATAATGTAGCCTGTACCTTTCCCTGAGCCTTATAAGGAGATTTCCCTAGCCTAAGTGCATATCACATTGTTCTGGGCCAGTATATGTGCAGGATAGCAGTTGTCCAAAGTAGCTCAGCTCTTCAGGACAACTAAATTGCATCTGAGTATTCAAACAATTATGTGCAAGGCCCTCACAATCGAGCCAAAGCTACTAGTATGTAGCAGGATGCCAACCTTGAGGCAATCCATAAGAGCTAGCACACCTGTATTAGCTGCAAAAATGGTACATCATGGTGTGATTGCAACTCTCCCTGCCAACTATGCAGTATGTCCTCCATAGAAACCAATTTTTATACCCCGACACAGAGAATATGCCATGCCAGCAACATACACAGGAATCTGCATCTGGTTGAGGTGTGTGAGGATCAAGACAAACTATGGGTGACAATCTGGATAACGGCTCACTAACTGGTCACACATTATGGCATAGTACCAGCAGTGTGGAGACTTCAAGCTTGCCATTAACCAGTGAGATTTTAATAGCTCCCAATGGAAGGATAGGAACAGGGCCATTTGGAAAAAGAACACGTTGAAAGTGTATAGTCTCAGCTCACACACCAAGCTTTAGGGCCGTTGCATTGTTTGCCGTCACAAGATTTACAAGCCTCTGCAGCATGAGGCGAAAAAGCCAGGCCCTGGGCCAATAGCCTGCAGATGTAACTGTACAAGCCATTTGTCATGGCAGCAATGCTTTTCTCCACCCCCAGCCACCGTTTACCAGAAAGACACATAGCTAGAGATGGAATATAGAAAGAAGCATCTCTCTTACCCATGAGCCATCCGTCACCATACAGGCCATCCTCAAAATTTTCAAAGAGACCTGATTGTAAAAAAGAATTGTTCACAGCTCCTGGATACCTGGTCACCACATCAAGGATGCACATTCAAGCATCATAGACTACTTGCACACTGATGGAATGGAAGAGCTTTCTGTTGCGATATATCTCCTCCCTGTCATGGGGTGGAATAATGATGGTCACGTGAGTGCAGTTGATACCTCCCAAAACATTGGGAAAGTTTGTGAAGGCATAAAAGCCTCTCTTCAAGTCCATCAAGTTCTGCCTGTCCCAAGGAAATGCTATGTAGTGATTATTGTGGTCAGAGACTGATGTGATGACCTGGTCCAGACAGCGGGAAAAATTGGGTTGGGACATTACCACCACCACCCCCCCCCCCCCCCCCCATGACCCCTACTGTCATTTGGAAGGAGCCACTTGCCAGGAAATGCAGATTAGCCAACAGTTTGGTGAGTCCAGGCACAGTGTGGGTTCTTTTGGTGACCAAATTCAAATCCCTTCAAATTTCTTCATATAATTCCAGGATAGCCCGAAAGCTGAGGTGATATCTGCAAACCACATAGTCCTCTGGCATGCCCAGCAAAGATGTTTGTGAAGGAAAGATGTACTCCCTGTTTCTCCTCTGCCATGGCCACCTGAGTGCCAGGTGCTGCCCTGGGCCCCAACCCTGTGAGGCCCATGGCTCTGCCTGTGGTGCAGGGACTTCCCTAGGAGGGCTTGAAACAGGCCTTGCCGGTCCTTGAGGTTGTTGTTGTTCTGTATGTTGTTGTCTGTGGTGAGCCTCCCAAAGCATTCAGTATCCCCCAACAATTTAAATTGTCACAAACATTATGGGGCAGATTTAAAAAAAAATACGCCAGATTTTAAAAGATACGTGCGTAGCCGCGCTTATCTTTTAAAATCCGGGGTCGGCGCGCGCAAGGCTGCGCAAAATCGGCAGCCTGCCTCTGTTCCCTCCGAGGCTGCTCCGAAATCAGAGCGGCCTTGGAGGAAACTTTTTTTTCTCCCCCCCACCTTTCCCTCCCTTCCCCTATCTAACCCACCCCCCCGGCCCTACCTAAATCCCCCCCTACCTTGTTCGATGGAGTTACGCCTGCCAGTGGCAGGTGTAACTTGCACGCACCGGCTGGCCAAGCCCTGACACAGGCCGCTGTGTTGGGGCACATGGCCATGCCCCTGGACCGCAGACATGCCCCCAGACCGCAGACACGCCCCCCCCGGACCGCCCATTTTAGCAAGCCCCGGGACTTACACGTGTCCCGTGGCTTTGCTCGCACTGGCGGACTATGCAAAATAGGTGCGCCGGCTTGCGAGTGCCCTGCATGTGTAAATCCGGCAGGATTTACGCGTGCAGGGCTTTTAAAATCTACCCCTATGGCTTTAAGAA
Organism: Rhinatrema bivittatum; assembly: GCF_901001135.1. Taxonomy (NCBI): domain Eukaryota; kingdom Metazoa; phylum Chordata; class Amphibia; order Gymnophiona; family Rhinatrematidae; genus Rhinatrema; species Rhinatrema bivittatum. Next base: position 174,492,833 of record NC_042621.1, read on the forward strand.
GCTAGACCAGATAAGAACAGGTGTTTTTATTAGGGCAGGAAGGCCCAGTAGATGTGTCTGTTATCATTTTTCTTTTTATTGCTCATGACAATAGCTGCGATAATACCCATGATCCACGATATCGCTGGAGATAAATACTTTTTTCACTGTACCGCAAAAAAAAAAAAAAAAATAGGTGGAGTTATTTCTGGCATTAAATCCCACGATAATGTGCTTTATCACACGCTGTGCTAACTGACCCTCATTTCCATTTACTCCACCCAAACTCCTCCCACTCAAATACTCATTTTAAATTTGCATATGCATTTTGCAATGCGGTATTTATCACGAGTGTTAAGGCATTATCACACACGTTAGAGCCCTAACACTGACAATAAGGCCATAACATGAAATGATAAATGACCCAGTTAGCTGGATAAGTAGCAATATTCAGACTTATCTGACTAGGTTGCCCAGCTGACTTTAGTCTACTACTGAGCAGATCTAAGGTTAGCCAGATAACTTTTCCGGTTAACTTTAAAATTTTCTGGGTATATTTGGCGGCACAGGTGCACCACTGAATAACTGGTTAAGTCAGTCAATAAGTCTTATCTGGCTAATTTACTTAGCCATCTATGTTTAAATATTGACCTCCAATAGTTTAGTTGAGATGAAATCTATAAATGAAATGGATGGATATTATAGTTTCTCCTCAATGCAAGGCTCCCTTATACAGAAGTCATACTCAGATAATGATTATCCACATGTATATACAAAAAAAAAATCACTTATCCCACAGAAAAGTTTAACCAGCAAATTATTTATTGCTTATGGGCACAAAATCTAATAAAGTAAAATTACTTCCAAAGTTATTACAATCAGACAAAAAACTGTTAATCTATCATAATAAAACAAAATGAAGAAAATAATGAAACAAGCTCTTTTTAGTTATGATAATGTTATAATTTGTTTTTCATTCAAATTCAGATCTGATCAGAAATGTTTTTATTTTAGACACCATCAAATCCATTTTATCATCAAGCAAATTGGCTTGAAATTTTGGGCTATGTAGGAAAGAGTAAAAGTAATGAGAAAAATAAGACCTACTGCATTTTTAGATTCTAGATTTGTTTTCATCAGTACTAAATTTTCATGTCATATCATTTGAGTGGTATATAGATCAAGTCCTTTTACCTTTGGAAAGTAACAAACTCTTCATCAATTATAAACTTAGGAAGTGTACAATGGATTCAATGAGGCTAATAATTTAAAAAATGCTAAGCTCCTAAATCTAAGTGCCGAAGAAGTCTATATTCAGTCAAATTTTCAACTGATAACCCACCTAAATATAAAAGTCTAAAACTTAAAGGTAAAATTTCAAAGGCTTACTCATGCAAAAAAGGTCATACACTTAAATGTGGTCTGATTGCATGTAATGGATATTTTACAAAGAGGACAAGATTGATCACTCAATTTCAAGCAGTCTGATTATCTTATAGTGAATGATTGTAAATAGGTAAATTTAGACCCTAGGACATTCTGGCTCATGGCAAATTTCAATCACTTTAAGAATTTGTTACTATTGCACATAAAAACTTAATGGAATCCTTGGAGAAACACAGTTGTTGGACTTTAAAAATATGTTTAATTATTTAACTTTTATTGAAGCTAACCACACTTGACACTGGTCCAGCAAATAACCATTTCCTCATCAGGAGTAATGTGGGTGGTCTAGAATGTCCAATGGTCACTATCTGTAATTAGAATATAGTCCAAAATGATATCTTCTGGAGTGACAAACTATCATTGTATATATGGCTTAAAAGTTCTACAGAGTTCTAAAAAATAAAACAATCATTTCCTTATATATGCTTGAATCTTTAGGATATATACAGAAAACATACATCCTCTTTGATATTTCTGCATTAATCTTCAGAAAAAAATGACAAAATTCTTTGAAACAAGTCATTAGGTATTATTAAAATAAGAGAAGATTTATCATATTGTCTATTAAGATGAAAGAATAGTCCATTGGTTGTGCAACTCACCAAAGCTAAGATGGAAAACTATTGTTTTGGGGTTTGTTTGTTTTTTTGGAAGAACTCCTGTTCAAATCCCACTCCCAGAAAAAGATCAAACTAAATTAAATTAAAATGAACTTGTGTCAGAATCAAGTTGGAAAACCTGGCTATAAGGATTGAAAGCTGGTGACATTGCACAGTGTTTTTGTTAAATGGTGAACTGTTCCTCTCCATTATTGCTGGAGATCAGCTCACTGCTCCAAAATGATATTAACTATTTCATTCTTGCCAACTGCTTGTGTCACATGATCTATTATGAAATAACAATGTTATCAAATCTTACTTCATGGTATTATATAGGTCTTGATGGAAATTATTATTCTGGTCATGAAAGACAAATAAAATGGTAGTGAAGCGCATTGGACTGTTGATCGAGAAAAAAGTCATGAAATAAACACAATGCTAGAACCACAAAACAGTGTATCTCTCGTGCATATAATTGCATGTATATCATAAAATCTTGTTTGCTACACAGTTTCTGAAAATCATATGAGTGGGGTGAAGATGAAAAAAGTTAAAAAAGATGATTAAAAATATTCTATATGGGGATCATACCTTTAAATGGACATCAGTAAACTTGTTTCAGCATCTTAATTTCTATAAAGCAGGGACAGACTTTCAGAATTGCAGATCTCGCTATTGTCATCAACACAGAGGGCAACGTTAGGATCGACCACAAGAAAATCTCTCGTGGTATAGATCTATTACCAGATCACAGACATAGCAAAATCATCAGTGATCAAGCTATCCAAAAAGTCCTTTACTCCTGCAAAAAAATCCAAGTACTGGACCGGGGTTTGTCATATTTCCCCACATATAAACATCAACCTATGAGACACATATCCAACTTTATAGATTTTTCCATACATTTCAAATAAGGAATTTTTTTGCACAGAATCTCAGTCAAATCACATTCTTGGTGGGTCCCACCAGGCCCGATAGACATACCGTATTTCCCGGCGTATAAGACGACTGGGCGTATAAGACGACCCCCCCTTTTTTATACATATTTTTAAGAAAAAAAATAATTTTACACTCAAACAGGAGCAACCCTATCTATGAAAAGGCAACACTACAAATACCGTATATCAGGCCCTAAAAAACCAATATACCTCTTATTAGGAAAACAGAACTAGCAAGCAGCTATAGATCCCCACACATAAATAATTGTAAAACTATACTAATAAGCAGAATAAATGTTTCAAAACAGCTATGAACAGAATAACATCCAACAATTAAAAACTCATAAAAACGATTAAACATTCTCCAAACACCAATAAAATATTTCAAAAAAGCAGACACATCACATAATATTAAATAATTAAAATGGCAGTCAATCAAGAAAAATAAACTTAAAAAGCCACCTTTCCTTACCCCCTCCAGCAGCTCTCCTATTCCTCTTCCTTAGGGCCCATGTCTCTCACACACACACACCATACCAGTCATGCCCCCATGACCAGTTTCTGTCTCTCACACACCAATCATTTCCCAAACAGTCTTTGACACACACACCAGACACCTTCCTGAACAGTTTCTCTCATGCCATACACACACACAGGCTTCCCACTCCCGTGTTCTGCTTACCGTACATATACGGGCTTCTCACTCTCATAATCACTTTCTCTGTCTCACACACACACACCAGTCTCTCTCTCATTTCCATGCTCACTCTCCACGTGCACAGGCTTCTTATTCCCTGAATCACATTCTTTCTCTCACATTCACACACACCAGTCTCTTTCTCTCACACACACCGTCACCTTATCAACCAGTCTCTCTCTCATGCACGCGCACACACACACACACAGCCAGCCCTCCCGCTCCCATGCTCTCTCTCACATAATCAGGCTTCTTACTCCCATGCTTTCTCACATACCCAGATTTCTCACTTCCATGCTTTTTCTCTCTCTCACACTCACATACACATCAGTCATCTCTCTGAGCAGTCACTTTCATTGACTCTCACACACGAGCTCGCTGACCAGTTTCTCTCAATCACACACATGCTCTCAATCAAATGCATTCTCTCACTTACACACAGGCTGGCTGCTTCTCTCTCACTTCCACTCCCCCCGAGCACAATAGTAGCTGCAGCAGCTTCCTCCTCCAGCCCCCGCAGGCCAAGAAAGAAGAAACCCATCGGCCGCGGGAGGCTCATGCTGCTGTCTCCTTTCCCGATTACCAGCTCCTTCGACTGCTCGGGGCCGTTCCTGCTGTCGCCGCTGCAATTTTTTCATGCGGCACGGCTCTTTCTTCCCGCGCATCACTTCCTGTTCCAGTTCAAAGGGGGGGGGGGGGGGGGCGGGAAGAAGAAAAGGGCAGCCGCGGATGCCACAGCTTTTTTTTTTTTTTGCACTGCTGCCGTTCCCGCTGGCCTTGAACGTGCTGATAGCCCAGCGGCAACGGCAGTGCGGTGCGCGGGAAGGAGAAAGCCGTGCCGAATGAAAAAATTGCAGCGGCGATAGCAGGAACGGCCCCGAGCAGTCGAAGGAGCTGGTAATCGGGAAAGGAGACAGCAGCATGAGCCTCCCGCGGCCGATGGGTTTCTTCTTTCTTGGCCTGCGGGGGCTGGAGGAGGAAGCTGCTGCAGCTACTATTTGTGCTCGGGGGGGGGGGGGGTGAAAGAGAGAGAGAGAGAGACAGCCAGCCTGTGTGTAAGTGAGAGAATGCATTTGATTGAGAGCATGTGTGTGTGATTGAGAGAAACTGGTAAGAGAGCAGGTGTGCCCTATAAGACGATACCCGGCATATAAGATGACCCCCGACTTTTGAGAAGATTTTCTTGGGTTAAAAAGTCGTCTTATACGCCGGAAAATACGGTACTCATCATGACATTTCAAAACTTTGTTTTAGTGGATCTGCAAGTAATAAATGATCAACAGACTAAAATCTTTTTTAATTTATCAGCACATAAAAGCCAAGCTCTTCAGCAACTGCAAAGAGATGAGGAGATTATCATTAATCAGCAGATAAGGGAGGTGCAACTGTAATAATAGGCACTTCAGAGTACATCCAAGAGAGGCAGAAAAAACTAACAGACACTAGATACTAATCAAAAAAGAAAGAAGATCCAACTCCCACATTGTTTAAAGAAGTCGGGATATTACTGAATGAAGCAAAAAAGGCGGCTTTCTAAAGCTAAAGGAATTAGCTTATCTAAGGTTAAACACCCACATATGCTGGTTATCTATGGAGAACCCAAAATTCATGGCATTGATTAAACCTTCTTACTGTCCAATTGTCTCAGCAAATGGCTCTATTTTGGAATTATTGGCTGTGTTTATGGATTATTTTCTACAACCCTCATTGAAAAACACTGCATCTTATACGCAAGATATTCCCCACATTCTTAAAAAAAATAGAACAGGTAAAGAATGTCTTGATGGATGCTATCCTAGTAAAGCTAGTCACTGAATCACTTTGTACTAACATTCCCCAACTTACAGCACTTGAAATCATCAAATATGTTTTGGTCTCAAAATCTTATCCCCATTGAGAACCTACATAATTTGTTTATTCTTTAACGGAATTGATGCTATGTCAGAATTATTTTATTTCTCACAGGGAATTTTACCACCATGTAATAGTGATGGGCTATCCTGGATAAAGCAAATATATATGTAGCCAAATTTGAACAAAATGTAGTCTATCCATCTAGCTTCTTTACTCACATGAGCCTATGGAGCCATTATATTACAAATGTAAACAAAGAAATGTAAGGAAATAATTTAAATCCAATAGTAATATTATTTTGATGATCCGGTGCAATCACAAGATTTCCAAATATCAAGTGCAAAGTAACATCTTTATTAGTTTCATGCTGATATTATCACTGTATCGATTATAGAATTCTTAAGCCTTAAAGTCCCCTTTAAGCATTAAAGTCCCCCGACACAGCCATATGTCGCCAGTCGGCTTCTTTGGGACAGACCTCACTAGGATACCGTGCAGATATACATATCACTGAGCTATGTACCGTATAAACTCAAGAATAAGTAAAGAAATTTATGCCAGAAAATAAGCTTAAAAAAGCTGAGTCAACTTATACACACATACTATCAGTTTTTCTGTGTATACTATAACTTTCCCGAGATATGTGCATACATATACACCAACCACTGAAACAGAGTGGAGTTAGTTGCTAATTCGGGTCGTGCTGCTGACCTGTCCTAAAGTTAGTGTACCACATGATTTTTTTTATTATGGACATGGCTTTTCTTGAATTCCTGATAGATCGCTCATTTTAAACCTCGTCTTGTACATGGCTCGATGCATTTCAATGAATTTTGTTCTCAAAATTGCCCTTTGACTTATACATGAATCGACTTATACACGAGTATGAACAGTATATCACTGGGCTATAAGCTTCTGCACAGTGAGGTCCCTCCCAAAGAAGCCAACTTGCGAAACATGGCTGTGTCAGGGGACTTTAATGCTTAAAGGGGGACTCTAAGGCTTAAGAATTCTATAACCGATACAGTGATAATATCAGCATGAAACTAATAAAGATGTTACTTTGAACTTGAGATTTGCAAATCTCATGATTGCACCGGATCATCAAAAAAATATTACTTTTGGATTTAAATTATTTCCTCATTTCTTTGTTTACATTTACACTTTGGCATGTGAGGCTTCTCCACTCTTGCTATTACTATGTCAATATATTGATAACGTAGTTTTTATCTGGACTAGTACACAAGCTCAATTAATTTGTTTTCATCTATTGCTAAATTTCCAGGACAACAATGTATGCTTCACTTTGACTTATCACCATTCTCAGATTTCATTTTTAGATATCACAATCAGCAAGCAAGACAGCACGCTTACTATATCTTTATATTGCAAACCTATGGAACAGAATAACTTTCTGCGGTTTCAAAGTTTCCATCTATATGCTTTTAAAAATGGTTTACAGTCAGTCAATATTTTAGACTACATTGGGTATGCTCCGATTTGACAGAATTTAACGATAAAGGGGTAAATTTTAAGACATGCGTGTGCGCGTCCATGTGCGCATGCCACCTGGCGCACACACATGGACACGGGATTTTATAACTTGCACACGCAGGTGCGCGCAAGTTATAAAATCAGGGGTCAGCGCACGCAAAGGGGTGCACAATTGTGCACCTTGCATATGCCAAGCTGTACTGCCTTCCCTCTTTCCCTCCCAGGCCGCTCTGAAATGTGGGTGTCCTGAAATCAGAGTGGCCTGCAAGGGAACTTCCCACCCCTTCCCCTAACCTTTCCCCCTCCAGCCCTACTCTAATCCCCCTTGACCTTTGTCTTACCTTTTGCGCCTGCCTCCTGGCCAGAGGGCCATGCCTTCTCAGCACATCTCAAGATTACTACTGCTTTAGCTTTATTTTTGCTATCAACACCTTCCAAACTCCTCTGGGGGTCACAGCTGACATATGCCAGTCCATTGTCCATCAATCAGGTGCTTGCCGCCTTCCTAAGGAGAACAAGCCATTATATATCCTTCGCTCAGAGCAGATGGCACCAAGAACAAATCATGCAGGATTTCTATCAGGTGGCATGCTTTCACTCCATCCTGGGGGCTACTAATCGCACACAAATCCCTATTAGGGCACCAGGGGGAGATGAGGCTGCCTACCGCACTGCACGGGATTCCACTCCCTTAATATGCAGGTGGTCTGTGATGCTTAGGGACCCATCCTTAATGTCCCTAAGTTTCCTGGATCCACTCATGATGCCTACATCCTCCTACTGTCAGAAATTCATGACCACTTCCAGAAAGGCACATCACAGGGGGCTGGATACTATAAGAAACAATCAACTGATAATACTATATCTGTTACAAAGGGGCCTAGAAAGGCCCTGCATTCTGTTACATAGCGGGGTGTTTTAGTGTGCCCTTGGGCCTCAGCCCGACCCCAGATGGATCCAGGACTGAACCGAGGGTTGACAGTGTGTTCCAGCATGGCTGACTGTCTTACCCTCTGCCAGGCCTGCAAGCTCCCAAGGCCAACAACATGATGATGTTGGAATGTGAATGGTCCTCCGACCATTCCGAGCCCTTTCGGACCTGCTGCTTGGATCGGCATGGAGCAGCAGGCCTGGCCTGAGGATGAGGGCAGACGGGCCTTGACATGAAGACATGACACCAAGTTCGATGCTACAGCATCGCAAACGAAGACATGACACCAAGGCTGATGCGGATGGCATCAGAGACTAGGACTGGCACAAGACATGACACCAAGGTAGTTGAAGACATGACACCAAGGCTGATGCGAAGACATCACAGACCAATGGTCGATGTGATTGCATCCCGGACCAGGGTTGATGCAATGACATCAGGAACAAGACGTTGAAGCAGAGACATGACACCAAGACTGATGCAACGGCATCCAGGATGAGACGAGGAACGACGAAGTCCAGACGAGACGAGAGCTGGGAGGGTGAACATTGGAACTGTCTCTCAGGGCACCCTAAACAGTCCACCCGCGGGACTAGTCGCGGACCACCCTGTCCCACTGCACGCTCTACACAGCCCGAGGAGGCTGGTCACGGACCACGCTGAGAACGGGACGAGTGCAGGGAAGAATCCAGTCGAGGTGGGACTCCGACGATGCCTGTGCCTCATCTCGGCTCCCTGCAACAGTAAACAGGGTGCATGTAGATGTTTCACATCATAGATGTGTACGTATCTAAAGAATGTCTATGTTCACAATCAATTCAGGTCCTCAACTCTTCTTTATGCACTTCTTGATACTATTGAAAAGGGTTACTGGCTCTAAATCTGGTGCTCTGCAAGCTCATCTATGACATTTAAGTGTTATGATTGAATCAGAAATCTGGCAAAGAAGATTCCATTTAGTCGGATCTGGATGTGAGAGGACAGTAGACAGCACTAGGTTATTTTAACATACAGATATGGAAAGTACAAACATTATCCCATGTACCAGTCTCCTACTAACAAGACATGCCCTCTGAGTGCAGACCATAGGTCCAACTATAATATCAGGACACATGCATATCTTTTAGTGCAGTGCCCTATACTCCAGACCCCATGCTCTGGAGCCAAGGAATGAATCATGCTCTTCACTGTGGGCACTTGTGGCTACATCATGATAGTAGGAGGACTGGTTATGGCCACACTACACTAGCACTAGGTAGCTTATATACATTACTCACCATGCTGCTGGTTAGGTTGTGAGGTATCCAGGTCCCCCACCCTAGTCACAGCTGCCTCTGAAATGACAGACAGCACCATCCACTCTGCCACTGTGAAAGTGACCTGGGAGCCTGCCCTTCCACTAGCAGCCTGCCTTATTTCTTTTGACCAGACGTCACAGGTTTCTCTACTTGTGGCATAACTCGCCCACACTCCTGCTGCTATTAAAAACAGCATTAATTTTTATGGCAAATCCACTCTCAGATCTGTTCCTTCTGATAGGAGCCCACAATTTTAGCCCTCATGCCATAGAGGACACTGTAAGCCTCCATCCCTTCCTTTACAAGGAGGGCAATCTCCCTGGACAGAAAATTAGGAGGACCAGACTCTCTCCTTTTATAACCGCAAAGATTCGCAGTGTGCATAGAGATACACGCACAGAAGTACAAATCACATGTATTTTCACACATGTGTGTACATCTTATGCATATAAAATTAAAATTCACAGCATTTTTACACGTATTAGTTAGTACATGTGTACATACATTTGATTTACACATGTAACTCATTCTTTTATACATTACTGGTGAGCCACCTATTAAAATGAGTGAATATGAAATAGCTGCTGACATTTACACTTCACATCAACTTCCAGGTGTGAGGCAAGCTCTCAGGATTGCCTTCAGTCAGGTCACTCTGCTAGTCCTTAGCATCCATAATATATCGGGCTTGGTAGTGTGTCCATCAGTTCTTGCGCATGTTCCCCAGCCCGCCGATAGATGGCGCTATAATATATAGGGCTTGGTAGTGTGTCCGTCAGTGCTCGCACATGTTCCCCAGCTCACCAATACATGGCGCAGGCAGCTCCCTGGCCGCCTTGGAGGCTCAAACAAGCCGTACAGCAGCTATGTCACAACACCAGCTACAAGAGGTACTCCTGGGGGAATTCTGCACTACTGTGGAATGCAGAATTTGTGCAGAATTCCTCCTTCCCGCAGATTTCCTACTGCACCTCGCCAATTTCCTCCCTCGCCGGAAGACTATTCAAAACTGGAAGGACAGCGGCCATCACGGGACAGGCAGAAAATAGCAGAGGAGACCCTAGCATGCCACAAATGGAGCACATCCCACGGCACACTCCGTTCACAGCGAAGATGAAGGCCCGGCACGCCGTTCGCTGCAAAAAGGGAAGACCCCCGTGTGCCGCGATCGGCGAGTCTGGGCCTTCATCTCTGCTGCGAATGGAGCGTGTCCGATGATGAAGCCAGATGTCATCCAGAGCTCCACAAAGGCTGGCAGGATATGACGGCTCAGGAGCACAGGAACGAATTCCACCTGTAGGCAACTCCACGCTCAGGAAAGACGTCATCCGAGAGAGCACAGCCTGACAGGACCAGAAGGCTCAGGAGCAGTGAAGCAAACACCAAGAAGGGCAGGACACCAGGAGGCGAAACACCAGGAGACAAAACACCAGGACACCTGGACAAGGACCTCAGGCACGAAGACTTGACTTGACATGACGAGACGAAACGAAGAGGAGCTCCATGAAGAAGAGCTGATGGAGCTCTGGCAGACAGGAGCCTCCAGAGTGAAGTAACTCCCATGCAAGGCGAAGACTGAAGTGACGGAGCAGCCCTTTATAGGGCTGGAGCAGGAAGTCCAATCAAAGGTGGGACCAGCACACTTCCTGTGTCTGGCCCTTTAAATATTGAAGAGAGATGCGTGCCGGCGCCTAAGGGGAGCAGGAAGCTGGCTGAGCAGGACCATGGACAGCGGCCTGCACAGCATCAATGTCGCAGATGCAGGGCTGGCCTGGAAGGCAGGCCCCGAAGACAGCAGCGGCTCCAGCCGCTGCAGGAGACCCCAGGGGTGGCTCCAGCCACCAATCGAGCCCGGGGCTTGCGGCCTTAGTGCCGCGAAGATGATGTGGATGTCGGGGGCGGCTCCGGCCATGAAGAGGAACATGAATCGCGGCTTCTAGGCCACGAGGGGAAATTAAAGTCTACGGCTCCGGCCGCATAGGCAGGCCCAACTTCGGCAGTGTCCGGCCGCATCGGGTGACGGCAGCATGGGGGAAGGTGAGTGCAGCCTGCTCGCGGGGAGACCCGCGGGCAGCGTTCCATAACAATATCACTACCAGCCTCTTCTGTGGGTGTCCTACATCTCTATGTGAGTTGCCTGTCCTGGAGGAGAGCTCAAACCCAGCCTAATCCCCTAATGTCCAGTCCAACCAGAAATCCTATATAACAGCTTTGCTCTGGTTTCTCTCTTACAGGTGACAAAGGCTATCCCCTTAAAACCTGGATAATGATCACTGTGGTGCCCCCCACAGAGGGCAGCAGAAGTGCGATACAACAGGGCCCAATAGACGACCAGAGCAGTGATTGAGAGAACCTGCGGCTTACTCAAAACACGCTTCCACTGTCTGGACAGATCAGGGGGATGCTTACTCTATAACTCATCTAAAGTCTGTCAGATATTCCTAGCCTGCTGTATGATACATAACTTGGCCAAAATCAGATGCATGCTTCCTCCAGAGGGACTAGATGAGAATACAGATGAAGAGAAAGAGGAGGAGGAAGAAGAGCTCACTCAGGAGGAACTGCAAGTGATACATTGCCACAGTCAAAAACAGGCTGTAGAGGCAAGGAAAACTCTGATACAAAGATATTTTCATAGGTGGCAGTGAATTTATTCATGTGTAAAGTGCAAATTAATCAAAGTGCTTTCAGATTAAATTTAATGGGTCTTTCAAGTATACAGATGTGCTTCGTTTTTTTTTTCCCATCTCGGGCTTCGTTTTGGGGAACCCCGCAGGAAATTTTGTTTTTCCCATGGTTCAGGGTTTTTTTTTGGGGGGCCCCAATTTTCATGTTAGTGTGTCCTAACTCCCAATAGTGCGCACTAACGGGTCAAAGTTAGTGCGTGCTAACGGGAGTTAACGCACACTAATTCCCATTTGTGCGCACTAACAAGGAAAATGAATTTTTCCAAAATTTCAGAAAAATTTAATTTGTTTTTCTGTTCCTCCGAACCATACCAAATTAGGCAATTTCGTTGAAATTGCCTAATTTTGGAAAAATGAATGCACATCTCTATTCAAGTATGCTTTCCCTTTCTTGGGCTATGGGGGCACTTGGCAAACTGGGTCTTGCATTTCTCCTTAACAATGGTCCTTCAGAGGTCATAGGACCTAGCTCTCCATGGAGGTGGCTACAGTAAGGTGTAGCTGGTTAGTTAGGGCCCACTGTGGTACTGGTGGTGGCTGTGGCTGCCAAGGGGGCAATCATGTGAGCAGCTCCCTCCATACAGCGGTCTGCTCTGCCATTTCCTGGTGCCAGTCCCTCTTGTTGAATCACCTCCTGCAGGCCGTGGAGTTCAGGACGCAATATAGCCACCTCCTTAAGCATGCAAACATTCAGCTCGATCAAGAGGCACTCTGCTGCCCTGGCCATCTATGGATGTTGTGTATCCTTCTCCTCTGTTGAGGTATCAAGGCCAGTTTGCTGCTCGTCCTCTACTAGCTCCTCCTGCATTGCATCCTCCAGCTCTTGCTGTGGCTTGTCAGATGGTTGTGGCTGCTCTTCTTCCATGGGTGGCCCTTCACGTTGCTCCTCCTCTTCCTCCAAGGTATCGGGCAGCTACGATATGCGGCAATATTCCTTTTATAGACCACTTGGCCCTGCCTGTGCCTCATCTCGGCTCCCTGCAACAGTAAACAGGGTGCATGTAGATGTTTCACATCATAGATGTGTAAGTATCTAAAGAATGTCTATGTTCACAATCAATTCAGGTCCTCAACTCTTCTTTATGCACTTCTTGATACTATTGAAAAGGGTTACTGGCTCTAAATCTAGTGCTCTGCAAGCTCATCTATGACATTTAAGTCATATGATTGAATCAGAAATCTGGCAAAGAAGATTCCATTTAGTCGGATCTGGATGTGAGAGGACAGTAGACAGCACTAGGTTATTTTAACATACAGATATGGAAAGTACAAACATTATCCCATGTACCAGTCTCCTACTAACAAGACATGCCCTCTGAGTGCAGACCATAGGTCCAACTATAATATCAGGACACATGCATATCTTTTAGTGCAGTGCCCTATACTCCAGACCCCATGCTCTGGAGCCAAGGAATGAATCATGCTCTTCACTGTGGGCACCTGTGGCTACATCATGATAGTAGGAGGACTGGTTATGGCCACACTACACTAGCACTAGGTAGCTTATATACATTACTCACCATGCTGCTGGTTAGGTTGTGAGGTATCCAGGTCCCCCACCCTAGTCACAGCTGCCTCTGAAATGACAGACAGCACCATCCACTCTGCCACTGTGAAAGTGACCTGGGAGCCTGCCCTTCCACTAGCAGCCTGCCTTATTTCTTTTGACCAGACGTCACAGGTTTCTCTACTTGTGGCATAACTCGCCCACACTCCTGCTGCTATTAAAAACAGCATTAATTTTATGGCAAATCCACTCTCAGATCTGTTCCTTCTGATAGGAGCCCACAATTTTAGCCCTCATGCCATAGAGGACACTGTAAGCCTCCATCCCTTCCTTTACAAGGAGGGCAATCTCCCTGGACAGAAAATTAGGAGGAGGACCAGACTCTCTCCTTTTATAACCGCAAAGATTCGCAGTGTGCATAGAGATACATGCACAGAAGTACAAATCACATGTATTTTCACACATGTGTGTACATCTTATGCATATAAAATTAAAATTCACAGCATTTTTACACGTATTAGTTAGTACATGTGTACATACATTTGATTTACACATGTAACTCATTCTTTTATACATTACTGGTGAGCCACCTATTAAAATGAGTGAATATGAAATAGCTGCTGACATTTACACTTCACATCAACTTCCAGGTGTGAGGCAAGCTCTCAGGATTGCCTTCAGTCAGGTCACTCTGCTAGTCCTTAGCATCCATAATATATCGGGCTTGGTAGTGTGTCCATCAGTTCTTGCGCATGTTCCCCAGCCCGCCGATAGATGGCGCTATAATATATAGGGCTTGGTAGTGTGTCCGTCAGTGCTCGCGCATGTTCCCCAGCTCGCCAATACATGGCGCAGGCAGCTCCCTGGCCGCCTTGGAGGCTCAAACAAGCCGTACAGCAGCTATGTCACAACACCAGCTACAAGAGGTACTCCTGGGGGAATTCTGCACTACTGTGGAATGCAGAATTTGTGCAGAATTCCTCCTTCCCGCAGATTTCCTACCGCACCTCGCCAATTTCCTCCCTCGCCGGAAGACTATTCAAAACTGGAAGGACAGCGGCCATCACGGGACAGGCAGAAAATAGCAGAGGAGACCCTAGCATGCCACAAATGGAGCACATCCCATGGCACACTCCGTTCACAGCGAAGATGAAGGCCCGGCACGCCGTTCGCTGCAAAAAGGGAAGACCCCCGTGTGCCGCGATCGGCGAGTCTGGGCCTTCATCTCTGCTGCGAACGGAGCGTGTGCCGCGGGACACGTTCCATTTGCGCCATGCCAAGTCTTCGCTGCCATTTTTTGCTTAAGGCGAAAATGGAAGGCCCCCATGTGCCGCGAACGACGTGCCGGCCGTTCATCTTTGCCGCGAATGGCGCAGGACCCACGGCATGCCGTTGAGATAGAATGTGTGTCGGGGAGGGGAGGGTGAGAGAGAGCAGGAGGGTGTGAGAGAGAGCATGGGGAGGGATGCCGGTGAGAGAGAATGTCTGTGTGAGAGAGGGGGGGTAACAGAGAGCATGGTTGGTAAGAGGAGGGTGGGAAGGGTGTGAGAGAGAGCATGGGAGGTAAGAGAGGGTTGGTGAGGGGATGCTTGAGTGTGGGTTTTAGAGAGAGGGAGCCTATATGAGGGGAGGGTGATGCCGATGAGAAAGAATGTGTGTGTGAGAGAAGAGAGGGGGTGTGGGGGAGTGCGAGAGACAGCTTGGTAAATAAACTTTGCCAGCCCTGGCTTTAGCAAATGTGCCTCCATGTCCCTTGCCCTGGGTGAAAACAATTTTGTTTTTCCTTTTCAGCTAACGCTTCCATACAAGAGCATATGTGCCAATAAAAAGGCTCGCTGCCCGGGCGTAGAACAGGTACAGTTGCTAGTTGACTATATATGGAAAAGATAGCGGTAGAGTTAGGTAGCAAAAGATCTCACACCAGCCCTGCATTGACCCCATACAAAAATTTAGTTTGGTTTCAGGAAAAGAAATCTGTTTTATTTCTGTTTTAACTCAAAGACTCCCCATCATCATCATCATTACCCAATATGTTTTATGTATGCTTCTTGTCTGTCTTTATTAGACTCTAGGCTTCAGGAAGCAGAGACTAACTATTATTTGTGCCTGTGAAGTGCTATGTAAATCTGTTAATACTATAGAAATAACACAGGTGATCTAATGGTACTGGTTGTGGTGTCATGCTTTTAATACTAATGACACCTCTCATACAATGAAAAGCAGTCAACATAAATTAGTAACATAAGAATGACGGCAGATAAAGACCAAATGGTTTAACCAGTCTGCCCAGCAAGCTAGTCGTGGTTATAACTGCCCCTCTATGCAGGTTACCCAAGCTTTCTACTAAGGGTAGCAACTGCCACTCCATGCCGGTTACCCCAAGTCTTCTGTTAAGGTTAGTCACTGCCGTTCCATGCAGGTCATCCCCATGTGACCCAGCTACTAACCAGACTCACCTCACTTGCTTGCTGGAATCTGACCAGTTAGAAGCCAAAGACAGTATGACTGCAAGCAAGCTAAATCAAAACAGTATGTTATCCTGGAAGGTTTAGTGAAATATGTACCAGATCCTATGCTTGCCTTATGTTCTCCATATAAATGTTCAGGCTCCTGTTTTGCTTGTTCCTCCTTTCTACTGGTGTATGTCCAACTATTTTTATTCTATATTCTGCAATAAGTAAAACTTTAAGCTCTAAATTTGGTCAGTTTTAGGGTTTCACAATTTTAATTTTCTTTAATTTCACAATAAAATATTTTCTCATGAGATTTTAAATGTAAAAGTATTTATACCTCATGATATTGGTTTCCCTCTGATCAAGTAGAAAGTATTATTTGGTTTCTCTCTGATCAAGTAGAAAGTATTATTTGGTTTCTCCATTGGGCACATGATTTTAAATCAGGAAGCAAATACTAAGTTCTTTCCTGGGCATTATATGGCTCAGGGATGCAGCTGTTGAACAGGGCTTTTAGCTAACTGGAGGATATGTGACACTTGCCACTTACTGTAACCAATAATAACAAAAAAGTGGGAGATTTTTTTGCAAAGCAGAAAAAACTAAGAACTGTTTTCCCCTTTCCACTTGAGACAATAAAGTGTCAAATTTCAATTTGTGAATTTTTCTGGCCTGAGAACAGTGCTGCATGTTACATACAATATCCAGGTCCATAAGCAGTAAAAGTAAAGGAGGCGATAATGCCTCTGTGCAAGGTGTGATTGAGAGTATTGTATTCAATTCTGGATGCAGTATCTTCAAAAGTGTAGAGTCAGTCCAGAGAAAGGCTACTAAAATAGTGCAGTGTTTACCACCAATCCTAATAAAGGAGACTTAAGAACCTAAACATCTATACCCTAACGGAGAGGAGAGACAGGGGATATGTTAGAGCCATTAAAACACATCAAAGTTATAAATAATATACAAGAAGTAAACTTTTATCATTGGAAAGGAAGTGATAAAAATAAGAGATCACAGTATGAGACTCCAAGGAGTTACACTAAGGTGTAACATCAGAAGATATTTCTTCACAGAAAAACGAGTGGATACAGGGAACAGTCTTACAATAGAGGTGAAAGAGGTAAAAACAGTAATAGAATTCAAGAAACATGAGGTAAACCCAGAGGTCTCCTAATTGCAGAAATGTAGGAGGAAAGCTAGAGATCAACTGGGAACTATTGCATTGCATCAGAAATAAATAGTGGGTAAACTAGATGGGCCTTACATTCATTAACTGTCATCTTATTTTATGTTTCAGGTCTCCTGTGTCACAGGATGGGCAGTGTCAAGGAGTATATTGCAGGTTGTGGATTCAAACCATGTGAGTGGACGTGAAAATTGAACACTGCAGGGGCAATTGACAGTTAGCATAGTAATTTAATTTTTGTAAAAGGGCTGTATGCATTATATAGAAGTCATGCTGTTTTAAGACATGGTGATATTACTACTTAATAGAGGGGGGAATCATGTATGTTTGTTTTTCTGAATTTTTATTTTTTTTTTTACTGATGCTGAAAGATGTCAGTGAATTATATAATCAGTGGTTTAAGCAAAATTTCTAGCACAGGTTCAAAACTAACTAAATAAAGCTTCATGAGAGGCCTCTGCATATTTGAATGCAAGTGAGAAACTGAGTGAAAGAGAAAGACAGAGAGTTAGGCTCAGGAGTTCTGGGTGAATTATAGACTGCCTCTCAAGATTCACAGCTCTTCCTGGTAGGAGGTTAATATTCTCACATGTCATTAGCTCTGCTGGCTCTGCTGATGGCTCATTGAATCAGGCAGCAAATTATTTCCTCATGCTGCAGAGGACACCACACTTCAAAGGGAAGTTGCTAGGGTCAGGACAGTTCTCCAGTTTGATTAATGACTTAGGATCAGCAGAGGTTGCTTGTAGGTAAGAATATGACTGACGCTTTTGACAAAGCCGGCTTTTTGAACAGGACTTGACCCAGGTTCCTTGCCAAACTTTATTTCTAACATTGCCTCTGAATGACCTGATCCAGGCCTGTTGGGATCATTTGTGACCTCCTCAGTCTTTGTTACCAGGGATAGGGAGCTGTCTGTTTGGTTTGACGTGCATGTCTGTTAAAGGCCACATCTCCTTAACAGATCCTCCATAGAATATTTTAGCTGGGTTTCTATAGGCAAAGGACAAAATCACGAAAAGGATTTTATACTATTCACTTTCTTTCAAAATTTGTTTAAAGATGTATAATCTGCAACTCTCAATTTTGTAAAAATGAAAGTACTTTTTTGTGTTATTCCAACATGCAACACATTAACTGTGAATTTCAAATATGAAATGTATATACAGTATGTGTGTATTGTTCAACAATTGATCTAAATACTGTCATACAACACATTTCAGTGCAACGTATCTACTTATACCCTGAGTACTTATCTGCATATCACTTTATGAAAAACTATTTCTATTGCTATTGAAGACTATTTCTATTGCTATTGAAAGTGAGTCACTACTACTTTGCATGTTTAGTTATATCTGTATAACACATCTTGCCTCTCTGGTGAGATGAAGCAGAATCCAATATGTACATTAAAAAAATTGCTTGAGTATTCAGGACAATAATATAGTGGAAGGCTGTATTCAGCTGCATTGATGACCAAAAAGATGATGATGATATATTTAATGGAGGGAATACATTTTCATTAAGCAGTTTCCCTCATAATAAATCTTTTAGATATTTCTAAGTTTATAGAAGTTAAAAAAAATCAAACTAACTTCCGAACTGTCCTACAAGCTTTAATATTTGCCAGCACCGACTACTGTAATGCCCTACTATTAGGATTACCATACACGACAATAAGACCACTCCAAATACTCCAAAACTCAGCCGCAAGAATTTTAACAGGCAAAAGAAAAAGAGATCATATCACTGAAACACTGGCTGAACTACACTGGCTGCCAATTGAATACAGGGTAAAATATAAAACCCTTTGCACTATACATAAGCTAATCCATGACGAGAAAGCTGAATGGCTAAACACAGTACTCCGCGTCCATGTCCCACACAGGAACCTGAGATCTGCCAACAAAGCCCTCCTAATCATCCCCTCAGTAAAAACTGCAAAACTAACACAAGTCAGAGAAAGAGCACTATCATTGGCCAGGCCGATACTATGGAACACCATGCCCACAGAGGTAAGATTACAGAGAGATTTCAAGACTTTCAAAAAGAGCCTAAAGACATGGCTTTTTAGAGAAGCCTTTTCGCAATGCGAGCGAGATAGAGAGAAACGCTGAAAGCTGTACACACAAAATCCTTATACAGCACTAGCACATTTTATGTAAGTACGTCATGGTTTGTTTACTACACCCTTAATTGAATGTATAAATTAACAGTCCTTATTGTAGTCACATGTCAGATTAAACAACACTGAACATATAGCCTTTATTATGAAACTATGTTACCGAGCTTATAAGGCACCTCCACTACTAATATGAACAGATACATGTACAATTTACTATATGTGCCTCTATGTAAACCGTTGTGACGGTAATATACTAAACGACGGTATAGAAAAGATTTTAAATAAATAAATAAAATAAATTAAAGCATTTCTATAAAGTGATTTACACTTGCAGATAAAGATATTAACATTTTTTTACATGGGATATACTTGAGGTCGGTAACACACTGTGCACTATTCATCTCATATATTTTCATCATAATAGTACTCATAGGAAAAGATACATTTAAAAGCATACAGCTATATTCTAAAAAAAATTCTAGGGAATACTTGCAAAATATATTTTTCTGTATAAATACAGTCAGTAAGCATCTGAACTGAACCTTATCAATGGCAACATACTTGTGTTATTTGGACCAGTTCTGGGGTAACTAATGTCCATCTCAATAAATTTTGAAAATTAAAGTCTTGATCTTTCTATTTGTAGAGAACCTAAAGAATCTCTACCAGCAGTATGACCCATCTAGCATGGGGGAGCGGGTAACATAGTTAGCTTAATGTCAGTGAGAACTCCCCCATGTGGGAATTTGGTAATGGTGTGCTGATATCCTATATAAGTCATAGCCACTATTTTGTGTTGTGGAAGACTGATTTGACTCTTTTGGGGTAAGCATGTTCATTGCTGTTCCCTATTGTTTTTTTAATTTTAGCTGAGAAAGGATTCTGGGGTCTCTGCAGTTGAGACCTGGGGCAAAGTATGGAGATAGAGTACCTTTATTCATTTGAGTAGCACATTTTTGCAGACCATTTTCTTAATTAAGTTTGGAGTGTCCTTTTTGATTTTTGCTAAATATCCCAGGTTCCAGGGGCTCAGATATTTATCTTATTTCTTTTACACCAAGAGGAAGGGTGCCTTTCACTGAGAGAGAACCATAGAAAAACCAACTTCCTCAAGAAGGGATGACATAGCAGTCAACCATGGGTAGAAGATGAGAAATGGGAGAAGAGGAGACTTCATCAACCCACTCTAAGGTTCACTACCATCTCAAAGAGATAATGGGAGAAGAGGTGTAAGACTGGTACCCCTCAGCTACCACCAGCAGGGTGGATGAGAGGAGTGAAGGTTGGAAAATTTGGACTTTTCTGTGAAATACACTAAATTGACTAAAGAGAGAGATTTCCATCAGTTGGGAGGGAGTTGACCCTAC
This sequence comes from Rhinatrema bivittatum, assembly GCF_901001135.1. Lineage (NCBI taxonomy): Eukaryota > Metazoa > Chordata > Amphibia > Gymnophiona > Rhinatrematidae > Rhinatrema > Rhinatrema bivittatum. The sequence continues at coordinate 174,513,394 of NC_042621.1, forward strand.
ACCCTAAGTGGAGAAAAGAATAACTGCATTTGACAATTGGCATTCACCGAAAATCAGAAACAACTGAAAACAACTTTATGAAAAGAAAACCTTGAAACTTGTACCTTTTGCTCTGGGAATAACAAAAGCTATAAAAAAAAAACAACTTTTCCATCAACTATATAATTCAAGAGTAAAAGTTATGTTGTCATGAGTCTCCAGCATGATTATTGCTGCTATATACAACTAAGAGATCATTAATGCTATATACAATGAATTATAAAGGATAATTTGACTTAAAGCAATTAACAAGCCTAGAAGAATAATCTTCCTCCCTCCTCCACTACACCAAGGTATCATTAACAGCATGAGACACCTAGGATATTTAAAACTATGTTTGATGTTTGGTTCCTAGGACTTCATCCGGGACTACTAGCCTAGGGGTTACATATACAAAATAGGAGCCAATGCAAATCTTTTAGCTATTCCTATCCCCAGTATAAAGGCCATTAATGAACCAGAAAATATGAAATCAGCCAAACTGATACTATCTCAGGATTTGAAGAATAGTTTATCATAAATCTGCTGAAAGTCTCAGTGTTTGTTGCTCTCAATTAAGTCACAAAGCAAGACAAGTTAGCTAAAACTGGGTTTTGTGTGTGTACATGCACTTTAAGAAAATCATTTTCAAAGGAGCTAGACTTGAAAATATAACATACTATCATTTTCAAAAGCCCACTTACACAAGTAAAGTGCATTTACATGTGGAAAACACAGTTTTATGTGTGTAAATCCTTTTTAAAATTACCCCCTATGCACATAAGTAGGTGTTACCGAGCGCGAGGAGCACGGTCGCTTCTAAGCGGGTGGTGAGCCCTTGGGCCACGGCAAGACTTAGGGGAAGCCCCAAGCCACACCGTGGGAGGTGAGCCGATGCAGGCATGGTGAGGCAGGCAGGTACAGAAGCAGGGGGTAAGGAACGGAGTCTGACCCTCAGCCGGACATGCACGCCCATGGCAACCAACAATGGGATGTTGATTGATGAACGGTCCTCCAACTGTTCCAAGCCCTTTCGGACCTGCCGCTGGGTACGGCAAAGGGCGGCAGGCCGGACAGAGGCGAGGGCAGACAGAGTCCTTAGCACACTGAAGACATCAGACGGGGGCTGAAGCAAGACATCCAAGACAGGGCTGAAGCAAGACATCGAGGCAAGGGCTGAAGAAGACACGGGCACTGTCTCTCAGGGTACCCTACACAGCCAGCACGGCTGGACTGGTCACGGACCACCCTGTCCTACAAATGCGGGAGCGGACACGTGCAGGGAAGAGGAAGCAGTAGGTTACTGCACTCCTGGCAGTCAAGGTAGGACAGGTTGCTGCACTCCTGGCAGCCTAAAGCAGGTTTGCTGCACTCCTGGCAGCCTAAAGCAGGAAGGAACAACAGGAACTGGATCAGGCACTGGGTCAGGAACAGACATCAAGGCAACATCAGGAACAGACATCAAGGCAACTTCATAGACAGGACAGGGAGCCATCGATGCAAAGACGACCACGGAGGACCTGGATCGGGAGAGGTCACAGACAACTGTGGAGCCCAATCCGAAGGCCAACTGGAACTGAAGAGAAAGTCCTTTTATACAGCTGATGTGGGCAACTCCCTGGGAGGAGTTCACCTGGACCGCCCCTCGCTGGCCCTATAACTGAGGTGGAGAGCTGCGGACGGGCCCCTAAGGAGAAGGGCGTGGCCTAACCAGGAAGTCCAAACCCAGCCAGCAAGCCACAGGCAGGCCTCAGGAACAGCTAGGCCTCCCAGGCCCTGGAGCAAATCCTGGATGGTACACAGGCGAGGCCCTGGCTTCGAAGCGGCCTCTAGAGGAAAGGTGAGATACCTCCTGTAGCGCAGCAACAGGGGGGATCGTAACAGTAGGCTTTTGAAAATTGCTATGATATATGCTATTGAATTGTCAATAGGTTTTACGTGTATAAGGGCACTTTATGAAAATAACTTTAAAACATGTGTGTAGGCACCCATATATACACATATATGGACACACAGCATGATACACTGAAAATTTATATCCTGCATGCACGTACACATACATGTTATAAAATAGGCCCGGTGCGTGTATGTGTGCTCCTAATTTTAAGCATGTATGTGAACAGCAGGGAAATGTTGGCATTCAGCCACACAAATGAGGGAATTTTATAACATGAATGCATTTGGGAAATGACCAGTTTAACCAGTACACTCACCAATTTGCCCAGTCTACAGCTATGTCCTCAAGACCCCCCTAGTTGTTTAGCCTGCACTCCCCCTAAGTAAGTCAGACACCTTAGGCTGTTCATATACGAGTAGAAATAATTTTATACAGACCTCATCAATAGCAGAAGTAACTTTGCGCTGAAATAAACATGGACGAGCACACATGTGGATAATTACATACATGCATCTCTCTTGGACCCGCCCCAGAACACTCATTCCCCACACACATTCTGCCCCTTTTTCCCTTATGCAAGATATTTGCACATTGGTACTTGTGTGTATATGTGGCAGCTTTATAAAATTGATCGGACACGCTTAAGCAAAACATGCTTGTGCTTCTCCAGAGTTTGCTGCACATAAATGGACTTTTGAAAATTGCAACAATATATGCTACATGCATAAATCCTTTTGAAAATTACTCACATTATCCCTATTTTCACAATAAAGTTGTTCTTACTATAGCAGTTTAACTTTGTAATTGTTAACAAAACACATTTTAGCAAATAACTTATTCATAAGAAATACTTTCCACCTCATTATTTCACTATCTTTTCTTCTAGTCTGTTGCCTTTTCTATATTAATGATTTTGCCATCACATTTTATCAGTGACAGGTGGTGTCTATGACTGAATTTTGTCAGTCAACACAGTATTCTAGCAACCTTCCTCTAGAATGACATGAAATGACAGCTCACTGTAGCTGTCTACAAGAAGATTAATGAAAGTTTCCCCTGCTTTCATAGGAATCCTGCAAACACCATTCACAACCAGCCTGTCTTGTCCAGGTTCTGTTCTTACAGTGTGTGGCAAAGTGCTATGCATATTCTAAAGAACAACATGACATGTGGTTCTATTGTTGCACTGATTAGAAGTGTACTATCTAAAAAGTACTGTATGTTGAACCAGATGGTTGTTCAGATGTACTTTAAAGAAGTGTGACCATTTCAAAGTGTATTGTATGGGTACTAAGTTGAAAAGGATTTGCTGCCGTGTTGTAAAGAATGGGCGTGAAACTCCAATGCATAGTTCTGCACCCATGGGGATATAAGAAATGACAGAATATCTATGGAGATATAAGAAGTTTCATGATAGAGAATTAGTATCATTGTACGTTTTGAAGCACTATCAGACAGCTTTGTCTGTTTCTGCTCTCTGTGAATGCTCTCACAATACAGAATGGTAAATATGAATTCTACTTTGCTGTGGTGGGACAGATTTATTTTGAAATTGTTTTAAAGAAAAATGACCTATAAAGTTAAAATCTGTGTTTTAGAATGCTGTGGAGTGTGGTCAGAATGGAAAAACTGGGATCAGACATCCTGATAATTATTAAACTTCACAAAGATCTATATGGTAAATAAATAGTTTGGTTTTGTTTTTAAAATTTTGTCATTTAAGTACTTGTCACTGACTCCCCCAGTACACAATACCACCAAGTCTCATTTAATTATTACAAATGTGGTTGGACTTGGAAAAACTGGCAGGATCCAAATGGACATGGCACAGAATCCAGCTGTAGCCCCACTTGAATGGGTTTTCCTCATAAGGGGTAAACTTGTATAACATCCAGTATGCCAATCAAACATGCTTCTAGTTATAGAGATAATTCAGCATGCTTTTTTGGGGTGACCTATGAATGAGATTGTATTCAAAGATTTATTTATTTATTTATTTTGGATTTTTATATACCGACATTCTCAATACATGTATCGAATCAGGTCGGTTTACATAGAACAATAACTGTCGCAATAAAGGCGTTACATTAAACAGCTTTTTTTTAACATAAGAGTAACATATAACATATAAATATGAATATAAATAAATAATACAACTTAAATTACATTAAATTAAATTAACTTTACGTTAAATTACATATATTAACATATTAGTTTAACATATAAATTACATATATTAACATATTAATTTAACTTAAATAACTTTAAGTTAAATTACATTAACTTAAATTAAAGATGACCATAACCCCAGCTTTGTATGCTGTGTTTAGAAGCAAAGTGCCATTTTACAAGAAAAAAAACTTGTTTTTCTTCCTTTGATCAGCTACTAATCTCATCTAAAACCTGTATCATCTATGCATTAAGAAATTTTCATTATAATCTTTCACTGAGTGTTTTTACACACTTTGGAAAATATCAATAATAGCCTAATGATGACTTTCCTGATTCCAGGAAGCCAAGTCATAACTTCTTTGACGTCTCAAAAAAAAAGTCTCATGTATGGTTTCCTTTTACGTATAAGTATGGGCTTCTTTGCCCCATTAGTGCCTGCAAGGAAGGAGAAGCAAAAAAAGAGGAATCTGTACAGAAAATGAACAGATGACAGAATGTCTCAAAAGTAAGGATTTCTGATTGCTTCTCTGCCATGGCTTGAAGGAAATAGAATCATAGAAATATGATGGCATAAAAAGACCATATGGCCCATCTAGTCTGCCTATCTGCCCAATTAATTTAGTTTTATAATTCCCCAATACTTCCTTAGAGATCCCCTGTATTGATTCCATGCTTTCTTAAATTTGGATACTGTTTTTGTCTCAACTACCTCCACTGCGAGACCCTTCCAGCATCCACTACCACTCTGTATATTTAAATCTGTTTATAGTGAAAGTAAAAACAGTCTAACAAGCAGAGTCTGAGGTGTGTGGACTCTGCAATACCTCAGCTATCTATAACAAAAGATACAGTTCTGTTGCGGTACAATCCAAATTTTTCCCCCAGTGTTCCCTAACCCTCCCCATCCTCCCTCCCCCACACCCTCGGCATAAATTAAGATAATTCTCGAGGTTGAATCACTAACTTAGCTGACAGTGTCTACTAATTGTGGTAGAGTAATATCATTTAGAATTAAGCTACATGCTCTAACAGATATATGTTGCATATAAAGGTCCCAGATTTGCAGGAACGGCCGATGTTTTCGAGACATGTCCAAATGCTCTATAATTTTCCATAAGGTAGGTTTGAAATAACATGTTCTTTAAGTGTCCAATGATTGGAGGGTCTTCACTCGTCCACTGTTGGAGAATACATTTCTTAGGGGGTCATTTATCAAAGTGCTGTATGGCGTTTTTGCATGCGTTAAGGCATTTTCACATGTGAAAAGCACCTTTAATGCATGCGAAAACACCATAACACATGTTGCGATGCAAATTAGGAAAAGGGGAGGAGTTTGGGGTGGGATTTCTGGGCAAGTGGGCTGCTTCACAATTTGCTAAGCCATATCGCACAGGTTTAGGGCTAGATTTTTAAACTTATGCGCGGGGCATAGATGTGTCCGCGCAACCCGGCGCGAACAAATCTACGCCCGATTTTATAACATGCGAGCACAGCCGCGCACATGTTATAAAATCCGGGGTCAGCGCGCGCAAGGGGGTGCACACTTGTGCACCTTGAGCGTGCCGAGCCCAAGGGGAGCCCCAATAGCTTTCCCCGTTCCCTCAAGGCCGCTCCGAAATCGGAGCAGCCTTGGCGGGAACTTTTTTTGTGATCCCCTCACCTTCCCCTCCCTTTCCCCTATCTAGCCCACCCCCAGCCCTAACCAAATCCCCCCCCCCCCACCTTTTGTTTCTGAAGTTGAAAAGAGCCGGTCCAATGACCGATCCCTGCAGTACACTGCTAGTAACACCCTCCTACTCAGAAAAATCTCCTTTTACTACTAACCTTTTTTTTACCTCCCATTCATCCAGTTTCTAAACCAGTCAGTCACTCTAAGTCTCATACTAAGGGTGTTCAATTTATTTCTAAATCTCTTATGTGGAACCGTATCAAAAGTCTTACTGAAATCAAGTATACTACATCTAGCACTCTGTGTTAATACAACTTTCTGGTTACTCAGTCAAAGCAATTGATCAGATTCATCTGACAAGATTTACTTCTGGTAAAACTATGCTGCTTCAGATCTTGCAAGCCATTGGATTCTAAACACTGCACTATCCTCTGTTTTAGTAGTGATTTAGTTGTAGTTTTTACTGCCTTCATTTTCTAGGGGGAGGGTGAGAACTTTGTCTTATTTCTGGCAAGGTAACTTATTCTATGCTGGAGCTTTTCATTGGTGGGGGGGGGGGGGGGAAATGGTGTCCCATTTTTAAAAGATCATTGTGCTAATATGTTATTGTATATTTTACAGTCTAGAGAGTCAAGGAAGTGGAAGCACACAGAGAGGTATATAAATGAGACCTTCAGGGACATAGTACCCAAGTCCCAACTCATCTAGCAGCCCTGGTGCTGCCTTTATTTTATTTATTTAAAACTTTTATATACCGTCATTCTAACAGTCAATCATGATGGTTTACAATATTAACATACAATTAAAAGGGAAATTAAATAAACTTAGAGACTTACAATTCAAATACAAAAGTAATAGTAAAAACTTTCAGATTAATTATAAAATAAATCATAAAACAATACGCTATAACCAAGAGTGGGTAAAAAGAAGAAAAAAAAAGGAAAAAGAAGAAAGAAAAAAAATAGATGCTGTCATACCATCCTACCATATATATTTAAATCGCTGATATATGGTGTTAATTTAATTAAATGTATTCTCGAATAACCATGTTTTTAATGTTTTTGAAAAACTATAAAATCCGCTAATGTTCTTAACTCCATAGTGATTGAGTTCCACAATTTCGGTCCTGCAACTGAAATAGCTCTTTCTTTGACTTAAATAAGGTGGGCAGAAAGTACTGAGGATACTACAAGGAAACCTTGATTAGAAGATCTCAAATTTCTTTGCGGTGTATACAAGTGAGTAATAGCATTCATCCACTTTGTATTATCATTGTTCAAAAACTTATGTAACAAACACAAGACTTTAAACTCTATCCTTGATTTAATAGGTAGCAAATGTAGTGAGCTCAATATAGGCGTCAAATTTTCTCACTCCGATTAACAATCTATCGGCTGCATTTTGTAACAGGTCTTAGAGTACCTGTTGGGAAGCCTAGTAGCAGAGCTTTACCATAATCCAGGCTAGAGAAAAGTAAAGTTTGGAGGACTGTGAGAAAGTGCTCCTGGTTGAGTACAGGTTTTAAGCTCTTCAATATGTGACGTTTATTATAACCTTCTTTAATTTTTGTGTTGATGTGTCTTTTCATATTTAACTCATTATCTAATGCAATTCCTAAATCCCTAGCAATTGCAGATAATTCAATTTTTCTATGTGCTATATGCAACGACAGTTTGCTCAATATTGAGAATGAGTTTCATACGAACCAGTAGAGTTTTCATTGCAGAAATGTATACTTCTCCTGGTTGGAGAGCATCAACCTGGTACAGCAGGAAATGATAGCATAGCAAGGACCTGATCTCCAGATGGTGCATTGTCTTCTCACACCAAGGATGTGTCTCGCAGGGCTACTGCCCAGGAGGGAAGGTTTAGGTCAGTCATCAGTTGGTGATTCAATTATTAGGAATGTAGACAGCTGGGTAGCTGGTAGCATGCCTATCTGGTGCCAAGGTGGCAGACCTCACGCGTTACCTAGATAGGATTTTAGACAGTGCTGGGGAGGAGCCGGTGTTGTGGTACATGTGGGCACCAATAGCATAGGAAAATGTGGGAGGGAGGTACTGGAAGCCAAATTTAGGCTGTTAGATAGAAAGCTGAAATCAAGAACCTCCAGGGCAGCATTCTCTGAAATGCTCCCTGTTCCATGCGCAGGTCCCCAAAGGCAGGCAGAGCTCTGGAGTCTCAATGTGTGGATGAGACAATGGTGCAAGGAAGAAGGATTCAGTTTTGTAAGGAACTGGGGAACCTTTTGGGGAGGGGAGAGTCTTTTCCGAAGGAATTGGCTCCACCTTAACCAGGGTGGGACCAGGCTGCTGGCACTAACCTTTAAAAAGGAGATAGAGCAGCTTTTAAACAAAATCAAATGAGAAAGCTGACAGTCACTCAGCAGCGCTTGGTTTGGAGGGAGGTATCTTCAAAGGAATCGAATGAAGCAATAGAGACAGGGTATCCCAACAGAGAGATTCCAATAATAGAAAAATAGTCCAAGTGCCTATAATTAAGACTCACCTGAGCTAAAAGATTCCCATTTACCCCGGCAACTGAAAAGGAGAATGTTAATACAAACAAAAATCACACTTTGAAATGTTTAAATGCTAAAGCCAGAAGTCTAAGAAGTAAGATAGAAGAGTAACAGTCACATTTTAAATCCCCCATACACGTTAAAAACGGGGGTTATGCACATGGCTGGGCCCTGTTTGCACCGTATGCAATTTCAAAGTGGCCTGGCCACACACGCAACCCCTGTTACATGCGGAACTGCCGGGCGTCTTTGAAAGGGTGGGCCTGGGGCGTGTTCTGGGTGGGGTAGGACAGTAGCAATCATCACTGTCCCGGCGTGCGCAACTTACTTCATGTCGGGCCCTGAAGTAATTTGAAAAACAAGGAAAAAAAAAAAGATAACATTTAGGGGTTTGGGAGGAAAGGGAAAGGGAAAGGGAGGTTAGAGTAGGGGGTAGAGAAGTTCCTTCTCAGTCCGCTCCTTAATTGGAGTGGACTGGGAGGGAACTGGGAAGGCTGGGATGCGTCACTGCATGAAATTTGCATACAGTGGGCCCTTGGGTTATGAATGGCTCGGGTTACGATCAAATTGGGTTACGATCAACATTCAAGGTTTCGGGTTACGAACAAATTTTGAGTTACGAACACAATTTTCGGTTTCGAGTTACGACCAGATTTTGGGTTACAACCCGTGTGCCACATGCATGCAGTTTTTTTTTTTCCAGATTGGTTGTAATTGGCCTGTTGTTGCTGCCAATTGCATTTTTTTGGTCTTGGAAGGCGGGATTTAAACAGAGATTGAATGGCTAGTGTTGCACGTGGGCAGACCCGGCACGGAAATGCAAACATCATCGGGGAGAGCAGCGGGGCAGCAGCGGGGGACAGCACTCAGCTGGCAAGGTACAGAACAGTTTCTGGAGGCCATAGATGTTCTTATAAACATTGGTAGGAAGGGGAAAAGAGTGTCTGGGGTTGGTGTTGTTTTTGGTTATACTGTACACCTTTCTAGATTTCTTTTTTCTTTTATTTCTTCTCCCTGCAGAACACCAAAGAAGTGTTAAAATGGCCCCAAAGATAAAGAAATCAATAACTATTGAAAAGAAGGAGGAAATTGTGCAGAAATTTGAGAGTGGCATTCGAGTGACCGATCTCGCTCTCATATACAGCATGTCAAAATCCACCATTTCCACAATCTTACAAAGACAAGATTTGTACAAGGAAGTTAGTGTAGCTAGAGGTGTAACTCAAATTACCAAGCAACGATCAACAGTGATAGATGAGGTAGAAAGCCTATTGCTAGTATGGATAAATGAAAGGCAGATGGCAGGTGATTGCCTATCTGAATGTCTAATCTGTGACAAAGCTAGGGCTATAAATGCAGATATCATAAAGGATAAGCCATTACCAAGTGAACACGGTGAAATATTTCATGCCAGTAAGGGGTGGTTTCACAATTTTAAAGCAAGAATGGGGGTTCATAGCATAACTAGGCATGGTGAAGCTGCCAGTTCAGATAAAAAGGCTGCTGAAAACTACATACCCCACTTCGAAGCAATGACACAGAGAAATGGCTTTTCCTGTCAGCAAGTTTTCAACTGTAATGAAACTGGACTATTCTGGAAGAAAATGCCCAAGAGAACATACATTATCCAGGAAGAAAAGAAAATGCCAGACCACAAGCCAATGAAGGATAGGCTAACCTTATTGCTATGTGCCAATGCAAGTGGTGACCTCAAGATAAAGCCTCTCTTGGTTTATCATTCTGAGACCCCTAGAGTGTTCAGAAAACAGAATGTCATGAAGAATAGGTTAGGGGTCATGTGGAGATCGAACAGAAAAGCCTGGGTGACAAGAGTCCTTTTTCTTGAGTGGGTAAGGGAGGTTTTCTGTCCTACTGTGCAAAAATATCTGGAGGACAAAGGCTTACCACTCAAGGCTCTCCTCATCATGGACAATGCTCCAGCTCACCCACGAGACTTGGAAGATGATCTGGCTGAAGAATTCCCATGGCTCACAGTAGAATTCCTCCCACCCAATACAACTCCTCTACTGCAGCCTACGGACCAGCAGGTCATAGCTAACTTTAAGAAGCTATGCACCAAGGAACTGTTCCAGAAGTGCTTCCACATGGTTTCAGATACGGATTTAACCCTTAAAGGATTCTGGAAGGAACACTACAGCATCCTTTCATGTGTGGAGTTAATAGAGAAATCCTGGGCCAATGTCTCTCAAAGGACATTGAGATCTGCGTGGAAGAAAGTGTGGCCTAAAATTGTAGAACAGCAAGACCTCGAAGGACAGGAACCTGAACCTGCAACTGACCGTGTGGTCAATGGCATTGTCATTATAGCAGAGTCCATAGGCTTGCAGGTAGACAGTGCTAATGTTGAGGAGCTGGTGGAGGAACACTCAAAGGAATTGTCTACAGAAGAACTTTAGCAACTTCTGGCTGAGCAACAGAGAATGGCAGTTGAGGAGCTTTCTGAAGAGGAGGAGGAGGAGGAGGAGCAACAATCAGTGCAGCAAATTTCCTCTTCTAGAATCAAGGAAATAAAAAAAAAATGGACAGAGCTACAAACATTTGTAGAGAAGACCCACCCAGACAGAGGAAAAGCCAATCATTGCATTCACTTGCTTAATGATAATGTCATGTCATACTACAGGACAGTGTTGAAAAAAAGATAGAAACAGACAACCTTAGACCAGTTTTTAATTGAGAAAAGGTTGAGACCAAGTGAGCCAGAAGCAGGTTTTAGTGAGCTACAGACTCCCCCAAGGAAAGAAAGGACACCAGAGAGCCAGATTCCAGATGTTCTTATGGAATGGGACTCTCCTTCTGAACAATAACCACCTTCCATTTCATCCCCCGATGCTGTTTGCTTCCCCTTCCTCCCTTCCTGCAAACCAAAGATGTCAACTTTTAAATAAATAGAAAAATAAACTTGAATTGTTGTTTCTGGTATGCTAAGCACATTTTATAACCTTTTAGTGAGTACACTAGGGAAGTATTGGTGTTTCTGGTAATTAACGAGCTTATACAACCATTTTTTATGATAGAAATGTTTAGGCAAAGGGTGCTTTTCAAAGGTTCAGAATACATTGTTGGTTTTTCCCATTGTTTCCTATGGAAAAAATAGTCTTGACTTACAACCAACTTGGGTTACAACCAGCCCTCTGGAACCAATTAAGTTCGTAACCCAAGGGCCCACTGTATTTGTACCTCCCCTTGTGCATGCCACCCACACATATGTGCATGGATTACAAACTCCGGGACACATGTGTGCACGGCCCAATGATTTTATAACATGGGGACCCCCCAGCCAGTCTGGTTTTTAGGATATCCACAATGAATATGCATGAGAGAAAATTTGCATGTTATGGAGGCAGTGATGGAAATTTTCTCTCATGCATATTCATTGTGGATATCCTAAAAACTTGACTGGCTGGGGGGTCTCCAAGACAGGCTTGGGAACCACTGCTTTAGCATGTCCTGATGTTATACTTACCCAGTCAATATTAAGGTAATTGAAATCTCCTATTATTACTGCACTACCAATTTGTTTAGTTTCCCTATTTTCTCTTAGCATTTCACTTTTCATCTCATCATTTTGACTAGGTGGACAGTAGTAGCTAGCAGACCTAGGGATTCATAGTCCAAGGGACTTCGGATACTTCCACCATAATAGAGAGAAATGGTAGGTTGTGACAAAAAGTTCCAGAACTGATGTGTAGCAAAATAGCAGCCAAAGACACTATGCATGAATCAGATGGGCCAACAGAAGCAAGTTGGAGCAACAATATTTTAGGAATTTTTGCCCTATTTATGTCTGACAATATATTGTCAATACCTGTCAGAAAAACAAACAAAGAGGCCTAGAGAGGCCTTGATTAAGTTCAGAGAGTGGAAAGAAATTCATCATGAGAACATAAAAAGATATAAATAGCTGGATGAGATTGAACTGAAGGCAAACAAAGACCACCTAATGTTGGGCAGTTTGTTCCATGGAGGCCATGAAATCCTGAAAGAGCTGGGCACGGGGCATCCTTGTTTTTATGCCACAAGGAGACTAAAAAGATTCCCACAAATAGAAGTGCAGATGCAGTTTGATAATACAGTTACAAAGCAGAAAGAAAAACAGTGAACTAGTTTGCTGCATTCTATGATATTTGAATACTATTTGTGAAGCAGTTTTAAAAATAGGATGTGCCAGGTATATGCCTGACTGTGGATGAGCACCTAGTAGCTTTCAGGGGTCACTATCCCTTTAGATAGCATATGGCCAGCAAACCCTCAAAATATGGACTCAAGACTTGGTTTTGCTGTGATGCAGCAACATTGTAACCACTAATAGAGATATCTACTTGGACAAACAAGCTAGAGAATAATATCACTAATAAGTAGCCATGATCTGCAAAAATCTGTTCAGCCCTGGTACAAATCAAAAAGAAATGTTGTAGGTGATAATAGGCCTGGTGTGACCGGGTGCATATACCATGATGTATTTGCATGAGCTGGCATACCTAGAGGGGCGGCGGCGGCAGCAGGAGAAACTAAGGGGCAACTGGCATAGCCCAACCCGCCAGTGGCCGAAGAAGAGGAGAAACCATGCAGGCACCAGAAGATCCCAACCTGCCAGCAGCCGAGAAAGAGAAAAGTGTGTACATGTATGTGTGTGTGTGTGAAAGAGAAAGCCCACCAGTGTATGTGTGTACATTTGTGTGAAAATGAAGCCTGCCTGCATGTGTGTGTGTTTGTGTGAAAGAAGAAGCCTGCCTGAATGTGGGTGTTTGTGTGAAAGAGGAAGCCTGTATGTATGTGTGTGAGAGGAAGCCTGCCTACTTGTGTGTGTTTGTGTGTGTATGTGTATGTGTGAGAGAACAAGCCTGCCTGGGAGTATGTTTGAGAGCTAGAAAGAGAGAGAAAGCCTGCTTCCATGAGTGGGTGTGTTTGTGTGTAAATGGGAGCCAGCCGGGGGGGGGGGGGGGGGGGGGGGGGGGTGTGTGCATGTGAATGGAAGCCTATCTGGGTTGTGTGTGTGTGTGTGTATTGTGTGAATAGGAGCCTACCTTGGATGTGTGTGTGAGAGAGAGAGAAAATGAGAGTTTGCTTGGTTTATGTGTGCGTGCGTGAGTGAGAGAGAGAAAGGGAGTTTGTTTGGTTTACATGTGTGTGTGTATGTAAGGCAGCCTTCCCCTCCTCTCCCTCATTAATCCATGACAATCTCAGGGCATCTGGAAATAACATTTCCCAAATATGGGGGGACAGGGGTATCATTATTTGTTTTAATTATTGCTTAGTGTTTGATGTGTCAATTTTTAAATATTTTATTGGTGTTTGGGAAATTTTGGAATTTCTATTTGTTAAATGACTTGCAATATGTATTCAGTTTATGAATATTGTTTTACTATTATGATTGTGTTTTATATTTCTTGATTTCATTATTTGTTTAATGAAGAATGGTACTGTTTCTGTTTTTCTATTGCTTTTCTGCATATAGAGGTTGGCTTATTGTGGGCTCCAGTTCAGTTCAGTTCTTCTCTGCACATTTCTATTTATACTTTCTGGTCAGGAGTCTGTCTGTGTTCTGCATGTGTAACCAAGGCGAGGTATTTTGCTGCGTGTAGTTTCTGTATAGAGATCTATAGCAGTCTGATTTATTCTTTTTTCCTAATAGGAAGTATATTGGTGTTCTAGAGCCTGTTGTAATATGTGCAGTGTTCCCTTTTCATAGATAAGGTTGTTACTGTTTGAGTGCTGGCAGTTAGGGTTGTTTTGATATGGGAGGTTTAATATATTGATTTCTGCTTGGAGCTAGGCGTTTTTGACAGGCCCAGGATAGACTAAATAAATTGGGACTGGGGAGAGGGGCAACACAGTAATTGTTTGCACAGGGCAGCAAGAAAGATAGTACTGACCCTAGGTGATAACTTTTCACCAGCTGACTAGCAGAAAGGTAATTCCATTTATTCATGCTTTCTAAGGGCCAAACCTATACCCAGCATGCATTAAAAAAGGTCTAATCCTATATGAGTTCCAAGAGTCTTTTTTTGCAGAGTTTTCTAGTTGGCACCACAGCAATGCATGTAAATATAATATGATGTTGTAAGTGATATGTTTGCCTCAGAAAACTATAGTTTTGAATGTTTATTTTCATGTAAAAATGTGTTAGAAATGCATAATTTGTTTGTGTGTCAGTAGACAGTGTGGAGGAGGGCATGTGTGCAAGTCTGTAAGGTTTTCCTAAGATTCCCAATACTCTTCCACTGAACAGGCGTTCCTTGGTGTGGGGGTGGGGTGGGGGCAGCGGCAGGTTTCCATTATTAAAAAGATATATTGCTGGAGGGAAATGGGTTTTTTTTGGGTTATTTTTTTAATGTGCCCAGGACAGACTTAATGAATTAGGGTGGGGGAGAGAGGCAACACAGTAATTATTTTCTCAGGGCAGCAAAAAAAGCTAGCACCAGTCCTTGGGTGTTAACTTTCTTACAAGCAGACCTAGCAGAAAAATTGCTAAGTTAAACCTAACCTACCTGGGCACCATCAGGAGAAACACGGCTGACATTCCAAATGAAATGTAGCCTGAACCCAAAAGAGAAAAATTCTTTAGTATCTTTTATGAGGATCTCATCTTAATTTCATATGTACCTAGGAAATTTAAAGCTACTAGCAATGCATTATGATATAATAATCATTAAAGAGGAAAAAAAACCCACCATTTTGAACAGTATCAAAACCAAAAAAGAGTGAACAGCCTGGATTACGTAATATGCACGACTATTTGCAAAAGCAAAACAAGCAGGCGGCCAATAAAAAATGTTTTTCAATTTGATTGATATTGGTGCAATTGCCAACTTTGTTTTGAATGAGAAATCATTCTGCTTAGAACAGCATATTACCTAGCAAAAAGCAGCACCTGTTCCTTACTCAGCTGGAAGGACAACTGATCAATGGACTGATCAAATGAAGACTAGAAAATAATATCAATCTGACTAGGCCAATCTGAACTGTACAAGTAGCATTGTAATACAAAATCCCAGTATCCACCAGTGTACTAGCTGAGGAAAAAAGGGCACTTTGTGCTGCCTGTCCCAGAACAGCAGAATCTTAATCACGAAGATGTGATGACTGCAAAGGGTTTTGTGCAGAGAAAACATAACTCTCATGAGGATGTGTTCTGTGCAGAAGACTCCTCGGCTGCATAAATGTATGTATTTAATTGAACTAGAAAAGATACTCAGCAATAGTACCTGCACTGTGAAAACATATTAAATACTACATTTTTGTACTCTAAAAAAAATCCTAAATTAGGTAGAAAATAAACACCTAAAATTACAAGTTATAAATACTCAATATTCAAATATCTATTTATAAAACAAAGAATTAAATGAATTCCAGTTCTGGTTTTACTCCATTGCATAGATGGAATTGTAATCCTACCTTTCTTAGGGAATTCAGAGTTACAAGTCCATGCGGTAAAATAAGGACTGGATCAACCTGTCCTGAAAAGCAGAACTAGAAGGCAACCCTGGTTTGCAACTGTAAAGTTTTGTTTGTATTTATACCATGAATAGTTATCCACTTTGCAAAGATTAGTGTTTATTTATTTTATTTATTTAACACTTTTCTATACCGACCTTCATGAAAAATTTCATATCAGATCGGTTTACATGTAACAAAGGGTATAACTTAAACAAGAACATAACAAGTGTTATGAAAGCTGGTAACACTGCGGATCAGGGTGGAGAGATAAAGAGTGCTCATGCAAAGGTATGGACGTAAACTTGCTTAATGCATTCATACATTGGTCTTGATTCACTCTTGGCTTTTTAACAAACCTGTCCTCTGAGAACTCCTGATAGTCAATTTTTCAGGATACCCACAATAATAATTGGCCCTGAGATATGGCATTTGATTCCATTAGAGATTTGCAGCATGTTAGACTACTCAACTGAGTGATTTGGAATGAGGAAAGGTGCCCAAAGGTGAGATTTCTACAGGGTACCTTATCCTAGCTTGATGCACTCTCTACCTAGGTGCTATCAAGTTAGGGCGAGAGTACATTGTACAAATCTCACCTTTGTGTACCTTTCCTCATTCCAAATCACATCAAATGTTCACTGATATGTACTCTGCTGTTCATAACTTTGATTGTGCATGAAAAACTGGCCCCAAACCCTAGACCACCACTGAAAACCTCACCTCGAATTGCTAGTTGACCCTCCTACAGTAATATAAATAGTTGACTAATATGAGAGCCTTATGAAGAGTCTCTCTCCCCCCCCCCCCCCCCCCCCCGAAATACATGATAATGCCTATTTGGGCACTTCTCAGAATGTGAAGTGCATGCGTTGTGATAACTCAAAAATGATATCCTAACCAAACCTCTTTTTTTTTTTTATCACGGGCACTATTCATGTGAAAATTATAGCAAAATAATGAATTTAGGCCAAAGTTAGCAAATGAAAATAACAAAAAGATATAAGAAACCTTTTTAGTAGACTAAGGGGTAATTTTTAAACCTACGCACGCGCACATGGACGGGCCGATTTTATAACATGCGCGCATGTTATAAAATCCGGGAACTGTGCACACATGCATGCCGGATTTTCTACTCCGTGCGCACATGTGCATGATCTCTCCCAGTCCACGCCAATTAAGGAGCGGGCTGGGAGGGAATTTCCCTACCCCTTACCTAATCTCCTTCCCCTTCCTCTCTCCTCCCTGCCCCCTATCCCTATCCTATCTATTCCCCGATTTTTTTTTTTTTTTTACCTTTTGCTCCTCAACAGGAGCAGTAGCAAGTCGCACATGCTGGCTGGGTGCCGGCGCGTGCTTCCCCAGCACAGCAGCAAATGGCCACTGTACGGCCATCTCCATCCCTGTCCCCAGGACCGCCCCCTTTACAGGACCCAGCACTTAATCGTGTACTGGGATTTATGCACGTGGCCAGGCCTGTTTGGAAATTGGCCTGGCGCACGTAAGGCCTAGGATTTACGCACGAGGCCAAATTAAAATCTGCCCATAATTTAATACATTTCTTGACTAGCTTTTGAGTGTTAACACTCACTTGCTCAGATCCGAACATAATCTATTCTTTGGAGCTGCTTTCTGTTTTCCTAGTTACAAATGGGCCAATTTTGAAAGGGTTTTGGCTACTAACTTTTGGAGTTTGTTTCTTAAATTGGCCCTTTTGAAAACTTACTAGGGCTGATGCCTGAATTTAGGCCCCTAAAACGTGGGTAGCTACAGGGATGGAATTAGAGTGGGGAAACAAAATTAAGATCTCAGCTTTATTTATTTATTTTATATTGGCCTCATATTATTCTGACAAAATTTGTTTTGGTAGGAGATAAACTACAAACTTAACAAACAAGACAGTGAAACTATAATAAAAAAATGCTGTTGATATCTGTTCAGACGTTGCTCCATTCTCCAAAAAAGTTGTTACTAAATATTGTCTTACCTGTATCTCCCTGTCAATTGAGGAACTAATCAGTTGCTTCTCTTGCTAATATTAACAACAGACTGCAGAAAAGTGTAGATTTAATCAGAATCTTGGTTACAGCTGCAGAGAGGTGACTGAGGGCTTCTGCTAATGATTTTATTTTGTACTATTGGGATATTCGGTTCCTGTGGGTGTAATTAAATTGGTAATGCCAAGACATAATAGTTCATTTGCCTATGATTTTGGAGAGAACAACTTAGTATGTGACCTGGACGAGGATTCCTAATCATGTGAGCATTCCAGTGTCCAAGCACGGCAAAGCATATTATTTTCTAAGGTATTTTATATGCATAAACATAGGCTGATTGCCAAAAGAATACCTTCTTCTAAATCAAATGCCTGTAAAAAAAAACAAAACAATAAAAAGTATATTGGGAACTATTTTTGCTGTAAAATGAATTTATATTAAATGTATGCAGGCCTCAGCCAAAGAGTTACCACATTTTCTTTTTCTCATTTTATAATGAATAATCAGTGGGGTTTGATGGTGTATGTAACACATTTACTCCTCTGACCTCTGTTAAACTACTCCTTTCTAAAAAGCACATCAAAGCACCTTTGCTGCATTATGCCATTTTATGAATTCATGCTGTTCTTTACAGGCATTTTTAATAATGGCTTAATTTAAAGCATTAAACAAAATAACTTAAAGGGTAGTGTTCCTGAAATGTTCCTCCTGTCTCCACTAAATAGTAGAAAATAACCAGTTAATTTTTGTTATAATTAAAGCAAAAATTAAATCGTCTTATTATGTAGTAGGAACTAGGCCTCAGGCTTTAGGATTAAGGCCTCAACCACCTGGGTTGTCATTCTCATGGGCCCCATTACCACCCCCTTATTCGTTTTTATAGCCAACAGATTAAAATGCGAGCTCCACAATCTTTGATCTTTCACTCACTGACACAAATCCTTTCAAGCCTCCCACAGTTTTCTGCTGAGGTAATTAGTACTAATTAAAAGGTTTCCAACTGCCTTTGCTCTAGTTTTTTCCTCCAAAGAAATTGCTTTCACTAGTGCCTTCAGTCTTTGAAATGCGCGCATCAGTTCACTCTCTTCTTTATCTGACTCTGCAAGATCAAGGAGATTAGTGATGCCATTATTAACAAGACAAAGCCAAACAACCGGTTTTTACTATCTTCCTGACCTGTTGAGGGTGTGAAGTTTACATTCAGAAACAAAACACCTCTGTTTGGATGGAAGGCAGTCCAATTATGCTGTAGAAGACACAGTATAGGGTTTTGTTTTGTGCGTTGCATTTAAGATTGGCCGTTTTTTTAATGATGTAGAATTTTCTCAGAGGTGATAGAAGCAACTATTTAGCCCATCAAACTGACAAAAACAATATTAATAAAGGACTCACCATTCTTTTCTCCTTGGTTTAAAAAACAGTAAAGGTGTAACCTCTGGGTAATTAAGTAATTTCGAACTCTTTTTCTGCCTTAAAACTTCAGCCAAGCTGGTGATTACATTAAAAATACAATGCAACCATTCTGTGTGGGAAAGAACCATGATAAGAAAAACATGATTATAAGGAGTAAAACAAATGTATATATAGGTTTAATCCTCTTTCTGAGGAAATGGTTCTATCCTCTTCATGTCCTTCCATATTCTACCAGGTACAAAATCTCAGACAAAAGGCCATAGCTCAAATCTTGAACTTGAATTGTAGCCAAAAAGAGACCAAGAGGAATGTGCCCCTATTCCTAATTGATCACAAGGCATAGGCTCAGCAGGCAGGCTCCCATATCACTATGCTGCTTCTGTTCCAATACTTAGAAAATGCCTGCAGAGTACACAGTACTTGTGATCTATGAAGTTCTTATAAAAGAGGTTTGTCTTGAACAAATCTACAGGTTCATCCACTAGATAAACTTCCCTTAAAGTAAAGTCATATTTGAGGCAAATCAACAGCAAATGTATAAAAACTTTGAAGTGAATCTGAAGAACTCTATACCCTTGAGTTGCTCAAATTAGCAGTTTAATTTTAAAATTTGGCAGATGCATCATGGATTTTCCCATTGTCCATGGGTAAAATCCAGGCTCAATCTCAGGGAAATAAGTGGATTCTTAACCTTTTTATGCCAGGATCCAGCTTGCTACCTTCCTTAAATTACATGGAATGGCTGCGGGGCTATTTACCCAAGTAAATTATTGAGGACTTGTGCGGGGGGGGGGGGGGGGGGGGGGGGAGGAAAGAATAGAAGACTTCTTCCTCTCTCCTACCCTCCCTGCTTTTCTATCTCATGTGTCAGCCCTCCTGCAGCTGGTCCACATCCTTTGAAGAAGGTAATTAGCCAATTAAAAAAAAAAAAACACTGTTGCTTTTATTTAAAAAAAAAAAAAAAAAAACAACAACTCTTCCCCTTCCAGCTACCCAACTATGTACAAATATTCTCTTTAAGTTAAGGTTGCTAGCTGGCTCTAGATTTGCTGTCAGAGTTGATCCATTCCACAGTTTACCCCATTGCATGCTGGGATTTGTAGTTCTGATTGCTATGATTGAAAGTCACTAAAATAAAAAAGACGGTACCTTTCCAACAGGCACGCAGGTGCTCATAGGCACATGTATGTTGGTGCATGCCCAGATACACGGCTATTTTATAACTTGCAGGTGTATATGCACACATTAGAAAATAGCATGACTGCGTACATATGTGCACCCAATTTTAAGTGGGTGTGCGCCTATATGCATAAATCATGCCTCTTCCATGTAAGTCAGGGTATTTTAAAAGGGGCATCTGTTCACACCATTGCCAGTTTCACCAGTTCGTGCACCAGTTCATCCAGTTAACATTTGGGTCCTCCAAAACCCCTGGTTTGATAGTCTGCACTCTCCCCAGTTACCCCAGATCCTTTACACCTCTCAGAAATGGTTATGTTTATTTTTTAACTTACTCTGGGTATGTAAGTATTTACCTGTACATCTTTTGGCCATGCCCCAAAATGTCCATGCTCCACTCAGACCATGCCCATACCCTGCCCCTTTTTGAAAACTTTTGAAATGTGTGCACAGTGGGGGATACGTGTGAATCTGGGCAGCTTTTAAAATTCCATTGGCGCGCATCAGCCTGACTTGTGCACACATCACTCAATTGATGTGCGTGCTGGGCTTTTAAAATTCACCTTTAAGACTATAAGCCTCAGCATATAATGGGGTAAATCATAGACCAGGTAAACTCTGTTGGGAAAATCTGCTGCTATTTGGCAGTCAGATATTAGTGTTCTCCTTAAATAATAGCTCTCTAGCTCTCCTTCCCAGCCAGGCACTAGAAGACAGTCCCACTAACCTTCTTTCCACTCTCTCTCCTGCCTGTAAGTTTACCAGATTTTTGGCACGCAAATCTAGGACACTTGCCAATCTGCAGGTGGAGGGTTCCCTCTGAGTTCTAGGACTGAGAAGCAAGGGCAAAGTTGCAGCAACGTATCAGTTCTGTCCAATTCTCAGCGGCAATATCAGAGAGAAATTTTCCTCAGCAAAAGTTTTAACAACCAAATATCAATACAGTTTTCCAATGCCTAAGAAACATTCCTTACATTTCCTTACTGTAAAATTTTACTGACCCAATTTAACCTATCCTGGATAGGTCCTGCATAGAAGGAAAATAGACATCAGAATGAGCCAAATTTGCCAAATTCAGCTTTTTTCTGAACACAACAATTCATTTTCTGTGGGACATACATACAGACTATATTTTTGGATGGATCCCAGAATTCTTTATGTTGGTTAATTAATATTCTCTTTCAGAATATAGGCTTTCCATCTTTGGTGTGTCTGGTTTTATTTTCTGCTCTGCTTTTCCCTCTTTACTCATTCACTGTTCTCTTTTTCTGCTGTCTTTGTTCTTTTTCCTTTTTATTTTCTATTTTAGTTCTTTCTTCTTTCTTTGTCTCCACAGTATATGTTTCATTCCTTTCCCTATCTCTCCTAACTCTTCCTTGCTGTATGACTTTCACCCATTTTGTTTTTACACTCCTTTCCATCTGAGTTCACGAAGGCAGGATATCACGTCAGACAAAAGGCGGCTCCGCCAAGACCAGCTTTCCAACTCCCATTCTCAACACCCTCCTCAGCCTTATTTCTTCCATTTCTAACACTTTTACCAGTCCCTCCCATTCCCCCTCTATCACTTCTCCAGCAGATGTTTCCCCACCCCTTCATGTCTTATCCCCATCTCTTACTCCCCACTCATAGCCCCTTCCCCATCCCTGATTATTCACTCTTCCTTTTCCCTTCCTCATGATCGCAACCCTATTTCTCAGTCTCCCCCTTTCCACCAATTCCTAAGTCTTCACTTTCCAATGCTCCTACTGTCCTCCCCCATCCACAAGTCCCTACTCAATTTCCCAGTCCTTGAATTTCCACTCACCCCTTTCACCAACCCAATTCACAGCTCCCATTCCAAAGTCCCACTCTCTACCTGCCTCCAGCACCCCTTGACTGAGAGTCCCCAACCTCTTCTATCCCACCCCAGTCCTCATTCTCTACCTACATCTACCACACCCTGCTTTAAAGCTGCTTAATTTTCCTGCTTGCTTTCTGGGCCTCCCTAATTCTCATCTCTGCCCCCAGTCTGGACAGCAGCAGTGTGGGGCCGGTGGTGGGATCCATCAATCTCATTTGCTCCTCCTGCTTCTCTCCCCCTCCTATGTGGTTCAAACAGCTGATGTGACCACCACAGTGGGTAAAGGATTGGGAGCAGAAGGAGATGCACCCTACCACAAGTCACAAACTCCTGCCTGCAGCCTGGGGAGGAAGGAAGGGAGAAGGTAGGAATAAAGTGCTGCTCACATTTTTGGCCTCAGCTGGCTGAAGCTCAGTGTGGGTGATTGAAGAACAGCAGCAGCAGTTTGTTGTTTTTTTTTTGTCACAATGCAGGCCTCACCTCCAGAGGAAGGAGGTGGCTGCATTACCGAAGCAGTGATTTTCTTCTTTGGATCAGCGTGGGTGCCATCAGTAATGGGGATCAGCGGCTTTTTCTTTCTGCTCTGCCTAAATGTCCCCTGCTGTGGGCCACATTGATGGGGGCAAATGGCCTGTGGCAAGTATCCAACTCTTTTCTTCTCTTAAGAAACACAGCCAGAAACTGTGTTTCTTAAGAGACTTTGCTCTCAGACGCTGTCTCTGTCTGAAGAAGAGAGTATTAGCTCTCAAAAGCTAGTAAAGAAATGTATCAAGTTAGCCCAATAAAAAGATATCACTTTATACAAAATATGTTTTTTACTTGTTAACCTTTATATCTGCAGCCAGCAATAAAGGTCGAGGCTGCCACAGGCCCTGAAAGCAGAACACAGGCTGACATGGCTGCATTCCTTAAGATTCTACAGTTGTCCCTCTGATCAGGCCTTGGAACTGGCCACATCTTTTTCAAAAGGTCAGCAAGGAAGAGAGGAGGAGGGGAGAAGATTAGGAGACTCTTTTCCGGTGAGTGGGTGGCTGGCTGGAAGGAGGAGGAAAGGAGAAAAAGAGAGCAACATTTTTTTTTTGTTTTGGTTTCATTATCTCCCTCCTGCAGTCACCGCGCCTCCATGAATCAGCACGGACCCTGGACCAGCAGTCGAGAAATACTGCTGTAGTGAACTCGAATCAGCCTGAATTCCATCTGATTTGTCTTCAATGGTAAATAGGCTACTTATGTCTACTCAATATTAGAGGGCCACAGAAAATGAAGATTAAGGTGTCCTGATGCATAATGACTCTCTTCCCTGGATTAATGAAATCCTTCAAATATAGAAGCTATTACAGTCCCTCATGTGGCCTAATAAAGGAGGTTCCCGTCCCTAAATTGATCCATTTCGATGTTACTAGAGAAAGAGCCTTTTCCTATACTGGAACTCCCTCCCAGAACATTTATATTCCATCACTTGTTTCAAATCCTTTAAGAAGGTCCTAAATCCTCATTTATTTTCTCAAGCTTCTTTTATTGAAGTTCCCTGCTAAACTGCTGATATATTTTTCTAACTGGATAGGTTTTTGTTTGTTTTGAGGTTATGTTTTCAGCTGTATTTCTATTTTTGTGTTTGCTCTGTTATTTGCTGTTTTTAAGTTGTGTTTTGTTGTACTCAGTCTCAAACAGTATATGTATGATACATTATATGTATGAGTGCGGGAAAGAATTCTTTAAAATAATAAATAAATGTTTTACAACTGAAGCAACAAAAGATTAAAAAATGTCGGAAACTGATTAAGAAAAAAAAAGATCAACTGATTGCCCAGAGTCATCAAGATAGGCTTATCCTGGAAAAGATATACTTCAGACTTGGGAATAAGATGGATATAAAGTTTTTAAATGTGTGCTCTAACCACTAGACTAAACAGCCAGTATAGCTAAATAAAAGAACAGAGCCTCTCACTCCCACCCTCATCTGAATTAATCTTTTACTTGTTTTTGGAAAAAAAAAAAAAAGTTCACTCTCATGAAAACAAATCAATCATAAATGAATACACACAGTGCAGCCAAGAATCACATTCTGATTTTGAGTTTACTAATACTATATAATTTATATATAGTAAGATAGTATGTGTTAGCCAGTTATGACCATTAAGCCTGCCCAATCTGCCTACACTCTTCTACCTAAGGATATGTCTCATCTATGAACCATACAAGAAGCCTGACCACTTCCACTGCTCTAGCTCTGGCCATCACTATCCTGACACATTACAGATGGTTATGTGCAGGTTATTTTGGTAAAACTAGGCCCCATCCCAAAGAGATTCAATCACATAGTCTAAACAGGAATAGTGAATTTCTTTTATTATTTCCCAGAGCACTTTCTTCTATCCCATGACATTTGCTAACAAGTTTATTAACAGTCTTTAACTGAACATTAAACTCCACATCATACCTTTCATAAACTTTATCCAAGGTGGTAAAGATATCTTCCAGTTGTCAATCATACAAACTTGACTACCTGCAGAAGACCATTCCTGCACCATTTTGTTCATAGGTGGTGTGAGGGAGTGCATAAGAAACTCCCTTAGAACATCTTAAGGGACTGGCCACAGCAAAGTATTCTGGGCCCAGGAAGGATCCCATCACCTTAGCATAAGGCAGGGCCAAGAAAAGTGGATGAGGCCCCAAGGAAAATACAGGAAACCAGCATATGCCAGAACTACATGTATTTGATAGTTTGTTAACACAAGGGACTGCTGAGTTAAGCGGCCTTTTTGCTGTACTTTGGTTTTTGCTTGTATATAAAGCCTTTTGTTTGTTTGGAATGAGCCAGAGTTTGGCCTCACTTTGTACTCCTGGCTGTTTCTCAACCCATGGCCACTCCCGAGCAACCACAGATGGGGAAATGTATAAAAGTTAGCCTGTAGAAATCTTGATACCTCTCCTTTCTCCTCCCTGTCCCAATTCTACATTTTTGAGTAGTAGTGACCTCATTTTCTTCAAATATTAGCCTTTCCAGATGGTGGTTCTATCACTGAGCAACCAGGACTGATGCAATATGATTTATAATAGATAGAAAGCAATGTGAATTAAGCAGGAAAACCACAGAACCAGAATTAAAGAAACCCTTAAGTCTTTAATTCATTGATATTTTTTACTAGATATGAAAAAATGCATAGCAAATACATTAATATTTCATAGAATCACAAAAAGTAGTTTTTTCCTTTGAATAAAATGGAATAGAATGTGTATTATATATTTTAAAACAACAATATGGGCCTTATTAAAAAAGGACTGTAGAAAGAAAGCCCTATGCCTGTTATTGTAGATCCGTTTAATAAGCAGTGATTGTCTCCCAATATCTGTGCCATCACAATAACAATATGGACTGAAGGATTTAATTATCAGTTTTAAGGAGTACTTTTATGGTTTTCTGCTTGCTTTTTAGCTTTTTATCCTTACCTTTTCAAAAGAATAAAGCATAAAATTAAATAATTTCATGATCTTTTCTTCATATAAAAAGGAAAGGAGAAATACAATGAGACCATAAACCCATAATCTATTTTATTCTTTACTTGTCAAGTGAAGAAAGCATCATGAAATTATTTAATTTTAGGGGGGGGGGGGTCCATTTGAGAAGGGAAAAAGATTTTAAAAAATGCAGTATCATAAAGCTACAAAAATTTATTTCAATTCAAGCAGAAGAGACTTTCAGCCTCATATGTGTAAGATGACAGATATGTGACATAAGTCAGTAATCTTCACTTCTTTATTAAGCAGGACCCACTTTGGACCAATAGGACAGGAGCAGGGCCAGGTTGGGTAGGGAGAGGGGAAACCTCTCCAATATCATAGGAAACATGGGGAGGGGGGTTGTTCCTCCAATATTGCAACTAGATGGTCCCCTTTAAAGCTATGTTGCCCTCTCACTACCTTCTTTCAAGCATAACTCCCTCTTCTATAGTCCCTCATAGCATTCCCAGGCTCTCTTTTTCCTGCCCAGCATCCTCCATTTCTCCCCAACATCAGTGGTGTCCCTTCGCCAGCAAACAATATCTCATACACACTTTCATTCTCACACACTCACTCTTCCTCACTCGCACTTTCTCTCTATCTGACACACACTCTCACTCACTTACCCTTCTGCCTCTGGACCCAACTCCCACCAATTCATCTGAGGCTAAGGGAAGATTCAGCCAAGACTGGACCATGGGATGATGACTCCTCTTCCCTCCACCCATGAGCAGAAATGACACCGCTGAGTCTGACCTAAGAGAGAAAGAGCTAATAGTGGGGCTCTGATGGCCAGGGAGAGGAGCAAAGTCTTCTCTGCCTATGAAAGTTATATCCTCGAGGACAGAATGAGAAGCATGTTAGCAGGGTGGTAGGCATACTGAATTCTTCCTCTTTGGTTTCTGTGCTCGCATATGTGCCTGAACATCAGGATTAAAACAGGTAAGGATAATATGGTGATGTTCAGTGGAACTCCGGCTGGATTAAAGAAAGGGTACACACTCGGTAGAGTTTCTGCTGTGCAACAAAGATGGGGGTAGCACTAGAGTACCTTAATTTGAAGATCACTCCCATAAGTTAACCTGTAAGATTTACATTTGGGCATGCTTAGGACAGTTTTAGTAAAACTGTTGAAAGGACAGGCAGGAGTCTTGGAGGGGATGTTGCATAGGGGATTTTGAGTGTACTGGGTCACTGAGTTACTATCTACTGGGCAAACTGGATGGACCATTTTGGTCTTTGTCAACCATTGTTTTATTTGTTACTATGATATTCTGCAATTGCAAGTACTACTAATTGTTATGTATTGGGCATAGTAAAGTACTTTCTCATTATTTTATTGATATTTAAAGAAAAATAATAGATCAACATATCTCCAACACAGTATCAGTGACTTTGTAGAAATGTTTGATTGTTCTTTGTGTGTAACTGGTATGACAAATCTGTGTGCTTTAGTGCTGCAGTCATATAGATAGTAATAAATATTATGTGCTTAATAAGCCTCCAGTCTGTGTGTGCATAATTGAGTCCTGGTTAACAGACCATGATACTGTTTTATTAAATCAGATTGCTTTAACTGGTTATTCTATCTCAATCACGTAAATCCAGAATAGGGGTTGAGCTATTTAGTTATTTTTAAAAATCATCTAAGGTAAACAGTACTGAACCTTATGAAGTAACTTTATTCGTATCTCCAACTATTAAACTATCCTTAATATATTGTCCTTCCGGTTTGCTCTCACATACAGGTCGATCCAGTAACGTGCAGTTAAAGATTGCCCGTCTGTAACGTGCTGGGAGCGCACAATACAGACGAGTAAGGCCATCCAGCCATACAGTCTCCAGTTTCACGCGTCCTTAGCGCTTCCTAAAATAAACACCTAACCCTTTCCGCACCCAGCATGTAAATGAACGAAAAAGCTGTATAATGAAGGAATTAGCTATTCCCCTCCGATACTGTAACGGGCGCTGATATTATCTCCTTAGGAACGCGCTGTTTTGCCGCGGCCTTAACCTGTTAGTTTACCGCCTCCCCCTAGTAGGAGTTAGGACTGTGTAACAAATCCATCGACACCGCTTAAGATACTCAAACACAATAAAACAATAAGCCTGGCACCTTCCTTGATGTAGTACGATCCGGATGCCCCCCCCCCCCCAGCGCGCCCGCCACTACCCCTTTCATCAGCTGCATCCATCCATTATGCCCCTCACGGGCATGTCCCGCTTCACAGAGCGCTCCCACTCAAATCCGTTCATGGGTATATACCCTTTCGCCCCCCTCACAGCGCCATGCTACCACTGCGACCCGGAGGAGGTGAGGCACAGTGGCGAAGACAGACGGGAGAGGAGAAAAAGCAGAGCCGAGCAAAGCAAAAGCGTGCAGCAAGCCGGCGAAATAGACCTGCGAGCAGAGGCAATAGCAGCGGTTCGGTAAGCCTGGCACCCTCCTTGATGTAGTACGTCCCGGATGCCCCCCCCCCCCCAGCGCGCCCGCCACTACCCCTTTCATCAGCTGCATCAACTGCGACCCGGCAGTCCCGTGAGGCCTACAAAAAAAAAAAATCCCTGGCTCCCGCGCCCCCGCACTGGCCCACCGACTCTACCCCCCCCCCCCTCTCTCCTCCCGATCGGGCAGATAGGCGGCGGCGACGAAAACCAAAGCAATTTTTTTTTTTCAAAAAGCGACATCACACATTGCATAAAATAATTTCTCCAGCCTTAAAGCGACTTACTTTTGGGATCTGTCAAGATCCCAAAAGTAAGTCGCAAAAGTAACTTACTTTTCTGAAGCCATCAGGAACATGATCTTAGCTCCTCCGGACGAAGACGAAGATGGCCGCCTACACGGGGAAAGCGTGCAATTGGCCGCTGAAGACGTGACCTCACGTCTTCAGCGGCCAATTGCACGCTTTCCCCCGTGCAGGCGGCCATCTTCGTCTTGAGCTACGATCGTGATGGCTTCAGAAAAGTAAGTTACTTTTGCGACTTACTTGACAGATCCGAAAAGTAAGTCGCTTTAAGGCTGGAGAAATTATTTTATGCAATGTGTGATGTTGCTTTTTGAAAAAAAAAAATTGCTTTGGTTTTCGTCGCCGCCGCCGCCTCCTTGCCCGATCGGGAGGAGGGGGGGGGGGGTAGAGTCGGCGGGCCAGTGCGGGGGCGCGGGAGCCGGGGATTTTTTTTTTTTTTTGTAGGCCTCACGGGACTGCCGGGTCGCAGTGGATGCAGCTGATGAAAGGGGTAGTGGCGGGTGCGCTGGGGAGGGGGGGGCATCCGGGACGTACTACATCAAGGAGGGTGCCAGGCTTACCGAACCGCTGCTATTGCCTCTGCTCACAGGTCTATTTCGCCGGCTTGCTGCACGCTTTCGCTTTGCTCGGCTCTGCTTTTTCTCCTCTCCCGTCTGTCTTCGCCGCTGTGCCTCACCTCATCCCGGAGCAAGGCTGCTTTCGCACCCTGCTCTGGGAGGAGAGACACAGCGACGAAGCAACAAAGACTTTTCGTGTTTTTTTACACTTCCTGGTTCCTGTCATTCCAAATGCCATTTGAAATGACATTTGAAATGACAGGTACCGTCGCACCCTGGTTACTGTATAGGCGCTGTATTAAGCGCCTATACAGTAAAATGGGTTACGCGGCCATAACCCTTCCCTACCGCTTTAAAGCCGCGGCATGCATTTGCATGCGATTAGAGGAGAGTATCGGGGAGTTAGTGAAGAGAACTGTGGGTGCGGGGAGGAAGGGTGCGCCTGACACTGCCGCACTGTTTCTACCGCGGCCTTACTGGATCGACCTGATGATGGGGTAGATTTTATAAACGTACGCTCGGGCGTACTTTTGTTCATGCACCAGGCGCGAACAAAAGTACGCAGGATTTTATAAGATACGCGTGGCTACACGCGTATCTTATAAAATCCTGGGTCGGCGCGCACAAGGGGGGTGTACATTTGTGCAACCTGCGCGCGCCGAGCCCAGCGCGCGCTGCCTGTTCCCTCCGAGGTCGCTCTGAAATCGGAGCGGCCTCAGAGGGAACTTTCCTTCCACCTCCCCTCACCTTCCCCTCCCTTCCCCTACCTAACCCACCCCCCCGGCCCTAACTAAACCCCCCTACCTTTGTTGGCAGATTTACGCCTGCGGAAAGCAGGCATAAATCTGCACACGCCAGCGGGCTGCTGGCGCGCCATCACCCAACCCGGGGGCTGGTCGGAGGCCTCGACCATGCCCCCGGGCCAGCACCACGCCCCCGGGCCTGCCCCCGAAACGTCGCGTCACTCACGCCTCGCCCCCGACACCCCCCCGACACGCCCCTCCATGCAAGCCCCGGGACTTGCACGCGTCCTGGGGCTTGCTCGGCGTGCGCAGGGGGGGTTTGGGGGTAGGTTTTCCTGGGGTACGCGCATATCGTACTCGCGTACCCCTTTGAAAATCTATCCCAATGTGTCACCTCTCATTGAATGTGTTGTGGTGTTGGATTTGGATTTGATCAATAGGATATTCCTAGGGGACTTTAATTTGCAGGGACCAATTTCCATTAATTGCTGCAGGTGAAAGTCTGGTAGATGTTTTGATGGCAGTGGGCTGGAAACAAATTATTCGGCAGGGGACACAAACATGGACACGTTAGATCTATTTTTTCTTGAGCCGACTAAACTAGTATATGATCCCACATTGCTTTCAGTTGTAATTCCATGATCTGACCATTTTTTTGATAACTTTTTCCACTGTTTGTACATACCCTATGAGGAAGGCAAACAGGCTCAGAAGGTAGTGTTGAAACATGGTTTTATTGATAATTTATTTATTTAAAGAGACTTTTATACCGATATTCGTGAACTATAGAAATGAATATTACAAAGAACAGGGCATTGGGGAGGGGATACTTGCTTTTAAGGAATAATTGATCTCCTTACTTGAAAATGGTCTTATAAGTGAATTAACTGAGATGGCTGATCATTGGCATAAGTGTTTGGAACAGGTAATTGACCAGGTAGCCCCTTTAAGCCAAGGATGAAGTGTTGTTTAAAATCAGCCCTTTGGGTTAAAGCAGGCAATGCGAAAAGCCAAACACAAATGGCAAAAATTGAAGTCCAATAGAAAATATAAAAACTATCGCACTGCCTTAGAACATTATAGGACAGAGATTGAAAGGGTGAGGAAATCAAATTACTCAAGCAGGATTTATTCTGCTCTGAGTATCCCATAAGAACGTCTGGAATAGTGCAGGCACTCATAAGTCAACCAAAGCACATGCCCCGACAAGTTCCTCTAATCAAGGAATTATTTTCCTTTTTTTTTTTTTTTAATGGTAAGGTTGTGGCAATTTGTAACTAACTTGGGCCCTCCATGAGGCCAATTCAATAAAGTGCACCTAGCCTAGCGCACAGGTTTACCCTCAGTTGGATGCACGTTTTGGACGAGCTAGAGTAATACCCGATACAATAAGAGGATTAGTGCATCCAAAATGTGCACCCAAACAAACACATAGCTAATAGCTATTAGGGATGTGCAGCAGGGACGGATCCATCCCATTCGGTATTCGGATTCATTGGGACACAAATCTGTTGCATCCGTTCTCAGGGAACCACGATCCATTCATTAGTTACATATGTATTTGTTTCCAAAAAAAAACCCCATCCCAACCATTTAAATTTAATTTACTACAACCCCCTACCCTCCTGACCCCCCCCCCCCCAAGACTTGTCAAAAGTCCCTGGTGATCCAGCGGGGGTCCTGGAGCGATCTCCTGCACTAGGGCTGTCGGCTGCCGGTATTCAAAATGGCGCCGATAGCCTTTGCCTTTACTATGTCACAGGGGCTACTAGTGCCATTAGTCGGCCCCTGTGACATAGTAAGGGCAAAGGCTATCGGCGCCATTTTGAATACCGGCAGCCGACAGCCCGAATGCAGGAGATTGCTCCAGGACCCCCGCGAACCACTAGGGACTTTTTGGCAAGTCTTGAGGGGGTCAGGAGGGTGGGGGTTTATTCGTTAGTGATACGTTGTATTCGTGGGGGTTCGCCATACGTTTCGTGACCCCCATGAATACAACAAATATTACATATACGTTGCAGATGGCCAATACGTTGCAAACAAATGCACACCCCTAATAGTTATCATCACATGCAAATTCCATGTAAATGAGGCTATTAGCTATTACCCTATGATGCAGAAAATTGCTGGTCACCCAACGTACACTTTTTAACCAGGCACATTTAACACCAGCTCTGGGGCTGGCATTAAGTCAAGGCACATTTTTATTTATTTTATTTTATTTATTTAGTTTTATATACCGACAACCGTTTGCACATCGTGCCGGTTTACAGATAACTTACAACCAGATTATATGTAGGCAAAGCCTTTACAAGGAACAGTGTGTAACATAAACATAGTAACAGAGTAATAACTAGGTAACTAGGGGAGGGAGGGGTGGGGATGATCGAGACAGAGGGGGGAGCAGGGGGAGGGTAAGACAGATACAAGAGGAAAAACTATGTACAGGGAATATGTACAGGGAATCAATGGGCAAGTGATATGTACATAGGTTTTATACGAGTATTGTATAAGCGCACATGAAAAAAAACAATAAATATTGCTCTCTGTGGTTCCTCTTAATTAGTATCCTTGCGATACTAATATCTATTGCTTGCAGTGATTAAAATTTAAGGAAAAATATAAGGCTCGATTAAAAAAAGAATTTTCAGGCGGCAAAATATAGACACATAAAATCTACACACTCCAGGCTGATTTTGCCACATGTATATTGTGCATGTAAATTATTAATGATGGGATAAAACAGACACTCATATTGAGCACCCATTTTCCTTACGGGTGCACAGCCACATCTCCTGGGCGCCAGATGTATTTTAGCGTTAGGGACACACAATTTTCATTAGTGCATCCTTTTTAATGTGGCAGCTCATTTAAATATAGCATCAGGTGCCCAGGAGAGGTGGATGTATGTGTGTTAGGAAACCGGGCACTCAATACAAGGCACCCATTTTACTGAACATGATATTGTATCGGCCCCCATATGTTTAGATAACTCCAGCATCTCTATACAGGAATGGACATGTATGGGATTCTCTCTCATATGTTTCATCTACTGAGTTCTTACAATCAACAAAGTAGAGTCTATTACCCTTTGAACCCCTGCCCTTTTGCACTGTTAATGAGAGAGGACTTGGAGGCATTTATAAACAAAATTGTTAATCTCTTTAATTATGGGACAGCTACCTCCAATGCTGATGTGAGCTTCAGTTTGCCCCTTATTAAAAAGCTTATTGTTGATCCAACAATCCTAGCAAACTACTGTCCAATTTTATCCCTGTCATTTTTGGCAAAGATTGTCAAATCAAAAGTGTTGACTCAGGTATCTGAGTTTATTGAAGAACATTTTTTACTCAACCAACAACAATTTTGGTTTAAAAAACATTTTAGTATAGAGACATTGTATTTGTGAAGTGTGGATACCATTTATGTCATAGTACTATTAGATATATTGGCAGCTTTTAATACCACCAATTATCAGATTGCTCTCAGATCTTGGCATAGTGGGCAACACTCTCTCATAGTTCAGCTCCTACCTGAAGGATCGACGTCAA
Organism: Rhinatrema bivittatum; assembly: GCF_901001135.1. NCBI lineage: Eukaryota > Metazoa > Chordata > Amphibia > Gymnophiona > Rhinatrematidae > Rhinatrema > Rhinatrema bivittatum. Next base: position 174,546,660 of record NC_042621.1, read on the forward strand.
CAGGTGGACTAGCACAGAAATATGAATCTGGTATTCACTTGATACAGGTGTTCTACAGGTTTCTGACCTCTCTGCTATGCTTTTTAATATCTTACACCTTTATGCTGACTCATTTCAGGTCTTGGCTGAATTATAAAAATATATAATGATGACATTCAATTTTTCTTTGCGACACTTCCATCTGATTCAGCTACTTTTCACCTGGTTCAAATTTGCCTTTCCATGATTTGTCACTGGTTGAAGTACAACAGATTGTCACTGAATGTTAGTAAGAGATAATGATCTTGAGCAGATTCCCATTTATCAATGTACTTACTTTTTTTGAATTTGAGGGCCACAAAATTGCTATTGCAAACCAATTGAGGAACCTCAAGGTTATTCTTGACCGCAGTTGTGGCATCATCTTATAAGCTCAGAATGCTCTATCATTTATCATTTATGACCAATGCTCTATCATTTATGACCATTGCTAATGCCTCAGTACTTTAGATCTGTTCTGCAAATGCTGATTTCCCATCAATTGATTAATGTAATTATTTGTATCTGGGGCTCCCAACAAACTCGTTGCACACTTTTTTGATAGTACAAAACTCTATAGCCCAGCTGTTTAGAAGAACACAATTAAGGGAGCATATTTTTCTGGTACTGCCCTCCCTGCATTGGCTCCCTGTTCAGTGAAGAATCGATTGCAATGTTGATTCATAAACTGAGAAACAATATTAATGTCCTATACATTAATTCTATTGAGTATCAACGCATAATCAAGGACAATAAGGACATCTCAGCAAGACCTTTTATCAGTATATCATGCAGATTTCGCAGAGACCTGAAAAGTTCTCTTAATGGCAGGCCTTAGAGCATGGAACTCACAGTAGAACTCACAATAAAACTAATCGGAGAAAGTTCTTTTTCACTCAACACACAATTAAACTCTGGAATTTGTTGCCAGAGGATATGGTTAGTGCAGTTAGTATAGCTGTGTTTAAAAAAGGATTGGATACGTTCTTGGAGGAAAAGTCCATTACTATTACTAGCAACAGTAACATGGAATAGACTTAGTTTTTGGGTACTTGCCAGGTTCTTATGGCCTGGATTGGCCATTGTTGGAAACAGGATGCTAGGTTTGATGGACCCTTGGTCTGACCCAGTAGGGCATGTTCTTATGTTCTTATTTTATTTCTTTGTAAACATTTCTTTGTAGCACATGAAATCCTAGAAAAATTAAGCTACAAATTGACTTGCTGCCATATAAGAGAAAAGTACTTGGAGGAATCTCACCTCCTACAGCTGCAGGAGACTGAGCATATTGGGGCAGATTTTAAAAGCCCTGTGCACATAAATCCAGCCGGATTTACATGCGCAGGGGACTTGTGCGCCGGCGCGCCAATGTTGCATAGGCCGCTGGCGCATGCAAAGCCCCAAGACGCGCATAAGTCCCAGGGCTTTGCTTGGGGGGCGTGACGAGGGGGTGTCAGGGGTGGCATGGCATCTGGGGGCATTCTAGGTATGGAGCCGTGGGCATGGTGGCAGCACGGGGGTGTTCCGGGGGCATGGCCCCTTCCCTCTTAGCAACACATGTTGCTAAGAGGGAAGGGGGCTAGAAATATAAAGAAAACTACAGGAGAGAAGAAATATTTGAAAATGTATTGCAAAAGTTCTAATTGTTTTTGTGTGTAATGTCAAAGAATCTTCTAGTCACTATCTAACAGAGATGTGCAAAGCCCAAACCTTTGGTTCGGGCTTCGTTTTTGGCCCGCTGCGGGAAATATCATATTTCCCACAGTTCGGGCCTTTGAAATTTTGGGTTAGTATGCACTAACTCCCATTAGTGTATGCTAAATTTCGGAAAAAATTTGTTCGGGTTTTGTGGTTCCCGAACCAGGACATATTAGGCAATTTCGTTGAAATTGCCTAATTTGTCCTGAACGAATGCACATCCCTACTATCTAATATTATGAGCAAGGAAATAACAAGAATTTTTGAAACAGTGAACTTTAAATAGCAAACCGAAAGAATATATAAAGGGGCCTATGGTTCCTTCACTAGTCTTTGCTCTTCCCAGTGAAAGGAAGACTGGTTAATAGAGTAGTGAGTAGACTATATAGTTATTCAATGGCACTCCCCTCCAGAAGTGGTCATAATGAGGCAGTCTTAGGTTTGGAGAGAGAAGCCCAAGACTGTTCAGGTTTAAAAAGGTTAAAATTCAGGGAATTGAGAGAATGTACACATCTGGTCTTTTTGACAGTGTATGGAATGAAGGGATAAAACCTGCCTTTGTTGTTGTTCCTCCATAGTTTTTAGCAAGCAAAAATGACCACACAGATAGTTCCCGGTGGAGGTTCTTCTGATACTGATTTTGTTGTTTTCATCAATGGGGTTTACTTCCATTCAAACCTCTCACCCTGAGCCTATCTTTCTATAATGGAAAGAAGAATCTAATTGGAATTTAAGGTGGATGGAAAACTTCATAGCAGCAGCAAGAAAGGAGTGTAGGTTGCTTGTCTAGAGATGACCCGATATGTGGGGAAAAAAAAGAGAAGAGGAGAGAACTTCACATTCAGTGCTGTATACCCAGTGATAAAGGAGTCCAGGAGGGGAGAAGGAGAAGTGTATGTAGAAGAGCTTGAAGCATTGGACAAAAAAATACTAAGAGGAATCATTGGGATGTTGAGAGCCTATGAAAAGGAGTGTGAGAGTCCCAGGAGGGTAAAACAGCAAGGATCATTAATAACCTTGAATCAATTCAGTACCTGCCTGTGGATTGTAAAGAATGTACAATACAATATACACTTGCAAATATTTTTTAAATCATTTCTATTAACACCAGATGAAACATTACATACAAAAAGAATTGTATATGAAAAGAAGAATTATATACTCAGCACAGAGCTCATCACTTGGAGACAATTAGAAAGGATAATAAACACCATGCTTAAGAATGAAATATGCTTCTCTGAGCAGAAAGACAATCATGTTGTAACCCCTGGGTGGAAAAACCCAGATATTAGACTGAAAGAATCACATCACAATTTTGAACCCTAGTTGCACAGTGCTAGTAACTCTACCATTCCACTCAGAGAGTCCTAGATCTCCTGTGAAAGGAAGAATAGCTTCAAGGCTGTGTACATTGCTTACCCCAAATCATCTAGTCTTCTAGAAACAGCACTGATGATCTCCTAACCACAACAGCAGTAATAATCATGCTGGAATCAGTCTGGGTTCAACTCAAATTTACTGATAGGTTATAAAAGTGAATTGATGGTTCTTTACACTTCAAATTGAAGAAATATCCAATTGATTGTCACAAAATGAGATTTGATAAATTTGTGACATTTTTTTCTTCCAGAAAAAGTCCTTCAATTACTCTAACCAAGTCCTAGTGTAATTTAGCTCCTCACTTCTCCTCTCTCCAAATCTTACAAAATACAGCCACCAGAATCCTAACAGGAACAAAAAAACATGAACATATTATTCCAGTCCCCATATCCCTATATTGGCTCCCGATAAAATTCAGAATAGATTACAAAATACTAATCTTACTACACAAAATATTACACAAAGAACAAACCAACTGGTTAGGTACAGCGATAAGACTCCATACACCACTAAGAAATCTCTGCTCAACCAACAAAGGCCTCCTGAAAATACCATCTGTTCGACCCAAACAACTGAGGTCAGCCCATGAAAGAGCCATATCCCTCGGAAGCCACAAACTCTGGAACTCACTCCCAACCGAACTAAGGATACAACCTAACTTAAAAACCTTCAAGAAGGAGCTGAAAACCTGGCTGTTCTGCAAAGCTTACCAAAACATCCAATGGCAATGACAATCACCACTCCTCCCAAGGATATACCATGGTAATGGACTCCTATATATACATTCCTCTCAACCATGTTAACTTATAAACTTAACCTTAACTATATAACCTGCTGCATCCATGTGAACCTGAATATGTTACCTTACCTGTTCTGAATAACCTCCTGCAACCATCCGAACATTTAACCTTACTAACTCCTTAAATTAAAGGACAAGGCCACATTAAATACTACTAGCAAATTTTACACTTTCCAACTCACACAACTCTAAGAAGCTTGACAACCATCCTAAACATAACATTACTATAACCTCTTACTGAACTTATTGTACTATCTAACTTAAATCTATAATTGTATATTGTTTCCTTGAATATGAACACGTTGATATGTTAACCTAACACTTTTGTAAACTGTTGTGATGGTAAACCCGAATCACGGTATATAAAAAACCCACAAATAAAAAATAAATAAATAAAATAAAGTTGTATCATAATATCCATACTAACATCTTAACATACCTTAATTCATCGAAACTTGTAAACTGTTATGATGGCGAAACTGAATGACAGTATATAAAACTCAACAAACAAATAAATAAATATTATCATTTAATTTCCAGACTCTTCCCATGGGAATGGGAAGAAAATTTTATCTCAATTTACTTCCATTATTAAAGCAAGACCCAGTTCTCATACCTTTCCTGTAGTCTTCTCTATTCCTTACTTCTCCCTCTGTGATGCCAAGAGGGCACCAGAACTTTCACTCTTCCCATATGATTCTCACTTGCATTCATAGCACAAGATCTCAAACATACTTCTCACATTCCTCCTTTCTCAGAATGGATGAGAGCCCATTCTTAACCAATGATACCTCCTCTTCTCAGGTCCTCTCTAGATAAAAAGGCACTTCCTTATTCAGATACCCCACTGAGTCCCAAAGCACTTGGGTCCTCGGAAACAAAAATGCAAAACTGTTCACGCAAAGGGAAAGCCTAACTAGCGGCAACATTTAAGGTGTTCCAACCTTGAGCAAAAAACAGGGATAAGACACTATCTTCTTATTTGTCCCAGTCTCTATTTAGCAAGCCCCAAAAGTCCTAACCCTGGAAGAATAACAAACATAGAAAAGCATAGTAAATGCTGCCCTTTGGAAGGTAGAATCAGGAAATCTAACTAAAAAATCCTGGATCTGAAATAGTGAGTTTATAAGGGCTTCAAACACACCATCTCCTCCCCCCACATGGGGGAACAAACCTCTACTTTACTAATCTTTCTGTTTGTCCCCAGGAACTTGGTTCATTCCTTCTGATAAGGAGTCCTATGATTTCTTGCAATTTTCCAAATGTACTATACCATTTGACCTTTGACAAGTGTGAGTGTGTTTCCCCTCTCACTACGCCTGACAATAAAGAAGTCTGTAAATAGCTCCTTAGATTTTCCTAAGCAATTCATAGCTAGGACATATTTTCAGATAAGCATATAACCAAGGGAAACATTCTAGGCCTCCTACAGTTTTTTAAAATAGAGACCTTAACTTGGGGACATTTTGATACTTGTCTCTTACAGAAAACAAAATTAGTTCTATGGTAAAGACCTTCCAAACTAATTGCAACCAGCTGTTCACTGCTGGTTTGGTAGGAAACCTTCAATAACGGACAATATTTTGTTGTGCCACTACTAATAAGTGAGTGTCTAATGACATTCCTCTGGAGATGGAAACAAATCATTAGTATTCTCTAATAAGATATTTTGGAGGTCCAGAGAAAGGTTGATTCTGTGACCTTTATAATCCAGTAAATACCGGTAATTGCTTATCAATAGATCTAGAGAGGTGCTGGTGGGTCTGCTAATAGATCTGTTCAATTAATACTTGGAAACAGGTGTGATGCCACAAGATTAGAGAAGGTCCCACTTCACAAAAGTGGTAGCAGAGAGGAAGCTGGAAACTACAAGCTGGTTAGCCTTACCTCAGTCATGGGAAAATGAATGGAGATTTTCCTGAAGGAAAGGATAGTGAACAATCTACAATCCAGTGGATTGCAAGATCCGAGGCAACATAGTTTTATCAGAGGAAGGTCATGTCAAATAAACCTGATTGATTTTTTCGAATGGCTGGCTAGAAGAGCACTCGATGTGGTATACTTGGATTCTAGCAAAGCTTTTGATACATTCACGCATAGGAGGCTCATGAATAAAATAAGAAACCAGGGAGTGAGTCCCAAAATGGTAGAATGGATTACAAATTAATTGACTTACAGACAACAGTATGTAATGGTAAATGAAACCTACTCTGGAAGAATGGTAGAAAGCAGAGTACCTCAAGTGTCCATTGTGGGACCTGCTCTGTTCATCATCTTTGTGAGCAATATTGAGGAGAGTTTATAAGGAAATGTTTGTCTTTTTATAGATGATACAAAGATCTGCAACAGAACAAACATCCATGAAGAAGTAAAGAGAATGAGAAGTGATCTAAGAAAGCTCAAAGAGTGGTTGAATGCTAGCAGTTAGAACTCAATGCCAAGAAGTGCAGAATCATATATTTGGGGCACAATAATCTAAAGGAGCTATATAAGATGATGGGTGACTGACTGGTGTTCATGGATGAGGAAAGAGACCTAGGGTGATTATCTGACAATCTGAAGATAGTAAAGCAATGTGACAAGGTGGTGGCTAAGGCAAGAAGGATACTGGGCTGCATAGAGAGAGGCATAACCAACAGCAAAAGAGAGATGATAATGCCCCTGTACAGGTTTGGTGAGGCCTCACCTGGAGTACTGTGCTCAGTTTTGAAGACATTATTTAAAAAAAGAGAGAGACAAGATAGAAGTAGTCCAGAGAAAGGTGACCAAAATGGTGTGAATTTTGCACCAAAGATTTATGAGATGAATCAGAAGGACCTAAATATGTATAACCTGGAGGAGAGGAAAAACAAGGCAGATATGATACAGACTTTTAAATACAAAAATCAAACCTTCTTTACTGAAATTGAAGCTGTAGAACTAGGGATCATGATCTGAAACTCCAATTGGGGTTGACTCATTAAATATTTCTTCATGGAAAGAGTAGTGGATGCATGGAATTCCTCCCCAGAAGAAATGAAGACTAGAATGTTAATGGGATTCAAAAGGGCATGAGATAAAAACAGAGGATCCCTAAAGGATAGAGGGAGGGACATGAAGAAAAAAGGTAACCATGAACATGAAGAAAAAAGGACATGAAGAAAAAAGGTAAAGGGCATGAAGAAAAAAGAAAAAGAAAAAGGTAAAGGACATGAAGAAAAAAGGTAAAGGTGACAATCACTAGTCGCCTTTATTCTCACCTGGACGAATGGTCTTTTATCCTCTCGAACGATGGACTCTGGCACTTCCAGGTTAAAGCACCTTAAGCTTTAACCCATATTCTCTATTGTATTATGTTACTATTACTTCCTGCCTTTACCTCCTTTCCAGCTATTTAAGCTTCCAAGTTTTTTACTCCTTGTTAAATGTAACTTTGCCTTATTCACCTCTATTGTTAATTTCTTTTGTTATTGCTTCAGTTATACCCTTGTTCTATGTAAACCGATCCGATATGGTTATTACTATGAAGGTCGGTATAAAAAAGTGTTAAATAAATAAATAAAATAAATAACCAATTGCTAACTTTGAGAAAAACTTTAAGAGAGATTCATGTGCTAAAAATGAGGGATGAGCATGTATCTAACACATGTGCATGTCCACCCAATTTTATAAAGTGTGTGTGTGGGGGGGGGGGGGGCTTGCACATCTTGCATCATAGAAAAAAGGGGCATGGTGTTTATGGGGCATGGGCACTCTGGGATGGGGCCAAGAGATGTGTGTGCAAGTACCTAAATGCCTAGGCATGCACCAAGGTCTAGTGCTGCATAAATTTACTTCTGTTATGGAGGAGGTTTAAGTTAAAAAAAAAACAAAACAACTAAAAATACAGGCATCCCTGAGGGATTCACATCTACTCGTTCAAGACCTCTCATGATATTAAACACCTCTATCATATCCCCCCCTTCAGCCATCTCTTCTCCAAGCTGAACAGCCCTAACCTCTTCAGTCTTTCCTCATAGGGGAGCTGTTCCATCCCCTTCATCATTTTGGTTGCACTTCTCTGTACCTTCTCCATCGCAACTATATTTTTTTTGAGATGCAGCGACCAGAATTGTACACAGAATTCAAGGTGCTGTCTCACCATGGAGCGATACAGAGGCATTATGACATTTTCCATTTTATTAACCATTCCCTTCCAAATAATTCCTAACATTCTGTTTGCTTTTTTGCCTGTTGTAGCACACTAAGCAGACAATTTTAAAGTATTATCCACTATGATGCTTAGATCTTTTTCCTGGGTGGTAGCTCCTAATATGGAACCTAACATCATGTAACTACAGCAAGGGTTATTTTCCCCTATATGCACCACCTTGCACTTGTCCACATTAAATTTCATCTGCCATTTGGATGCCCAATCTTCCAGTCTCACAAGGTCCTCCTGTAATGTATCACAAACCACATGTGATTTAACTACTCTGAATAATTTTGTATCATCCACAAATTTGATAACCTCACTCATCGTATTCCTTTCCAGATCATTTATATATATATATTGAAAAGCACTGGTCCAAGTACAGATCCCTGACGCACTCCACTGTTTACTCTTTTCCACTGAGAAAACTGACCATTTAATCCTACTCTCTGATTCCTGTCTTTTAACCAGTTTGTAATCCATGAAAGGACATCGCCTCCTATCCCATGCCTTTTTAGTTTTCTTAGAAGCCTCTCATGAGGGACTTTGTCAAATGCCTTCTGAAAATCCAAATATACTACATCTACCAGTTCACCTTTATCCACATGTTTATTAACCCCTTCAAAAAAATGAAGCAGATTTGTTAGGCAAGATTTCCCTTGAGTAAATCCATGTTGACTGTGTTCCATTAAACCATGTCTTTCTATATGTTCTACGATTTTGATCTTGAAAATAGTTTCCACTATTTTTCCCGGCACTGAAGTCAGGCTTAGTCTGCTTGGATATTTTGACAGGTTATTAAAGTTCATTCAGAACTTATTAACAGATAGGCTTTTTGTTTTGCTCTTAAAACTACTAATTAGTTTTGTGCTTTGGACTTGAGTATGTGAGTAATTTCCAAGGGTGAGAGTGTTCTCAATCAGAGATACTCTTTAAAAGTCTTGGCATAATTAGTGTGGCATACCTAGTCCAGGCTTCAGCTTTACTTGCTATGTTCTATTTCTAACTACAGACCAGTTAGCCTCACCTCGGTGGTGGGAAAAGTAATGGAGTCGCTGTTGAAAGAAAGAATAGTGAACTATCTACAGTCGGGAGAATTGCTGGACCAGAGGCAGCATGGATTCACCAGGGGAAGATCCTGTCAGACAAATCTGATTGACTTTTTCGACTAGGTAACCAAGGAATTGGATCGAGGATGAGCGCTCGATGTCATCTACTTGGACTTCAGCAAAGCTTTTGACACAGTCCCGCACAGGAGACTGGTGAATAAAATGAGAAACTTAGGAGTGAGTGCCAAGATGGTGGCCTGGATTACAAACTGGTTGACAGACAGAAGACAATGTGTAGTGGTGAATGGAACTTACTCTGAAGAGAGAGCTGTGTTGAGCGGAGTGCCGCAGGGATCGATGTTGGGACCGGTCCTGTTCAATATCTTTGTGAGCGACATTGCGGATGGGATAGAAGGTAAGGCTTGTCTTTTTGCGGATGACACTAAGATCTGCAACAGAGTGGACACGCCGGAAGGAGTGGAGAGAATGAGACGGGATCTACGGAAACTGGAAGAGTGGCAGCTGAAATTCAACGCTAAGAAGTGCAGAAGTGCAGAGTCATGCATATGGGGTGTGGAAATCTGAAAGAACTGTATTCAATGGGGGGAGAAGGGCTGATGTGCATGGAACAGGAGAGAGACCTGGGGGTGATAGTGTCTAACGATCTGAAGTCGGCGAAACAATGTGACAAGGCGATAGTTAAAGCCAGAAGAATGCTGGGCTGCATAGAGAGAGGAATATCGAGTAAGAAAAGGCATGTGATTATCCCCTTGTCCAGGTCACCTGGAGTACTGTGTTCAGTTCTGGAGACCATATCTCTGAAGGGACAGAGACAGGATGGAGGCGGTACAGAGAAGAGCGACCAAAAAGGTAGAGGGTCTTCATCAAATGACTTATGAGGGGAGATTGAAGAATCTAAATATGTACACCCTGGAGGAAAGGAGGAGCAGAGGTGATATGATACAAACTTTCAGATACTTGAAAGGTTTTAATGATCTAAAGACAATGACAAACCTTTTCCGTTGCAAAAAAATCAGCAGAACCAGGGGTCACGATTTAAAACTCCAGGGAGGAAGACTCAGAACCAATGTCAGGAAGTATTTCTTCACGGAGAGGATGGTGGATGCCTGGAACGTCCTTCCAGAGGAAGTTGTGAAGACCAAAACTGTGAAGAATTTCAAAGAAGCGTGGGATAAACACTGTAGATCCATAAAGTATAGAGGATGTGAATGAAGTGAAGAGGAATGGGGGCGGCTTGCGGGAATGACGGCTACTACCTGGAGATTAATTTCCTAATTAAATAAATATACACACGGTTAATGCTACTTCAACATTGCTCTATGCTTCAACGGCAAGAGGAAATAAAAAAAAAAAAAAGGATTTGCATCCAGAAAAAAGCAGGGGAGTAGCTTGCTTGATACGGTGGTTACTACCCCAAACCAAATTAGCCTGATACTTCACTCTCAATGATATCCAGCAAGGTTCTCTGCTTCAAAGGCAGGGGGAATGATGAAAAGATGATTTATATTCGGACAACAACCAACAAGGACTGAGTTGCACAGGCTGGATAAACATGAGTGGGAGTAGCTTGCTATGATGGCGGTTACTACCCCTAAACAATTAGCTAGGTACTTCAATTAGATGCAGCTCCAGCACTGATACTTCACTTAGATGCAGCTCCAGCACTTAGTTGCAGCTCCAGCGCTGCTAACTACATCGATGGCGGGGTTGGAAGGGAAATAGATCGATATCAGGGATGGAAGGGATGGCGGGGTGGAAGGGAAATAGAACAAAAAGTCACTTACAAGGGACAAGAGAAACAGATAAGTATGGGGGAGAAAACAAAAGTGAAAGCTTGCTGGGCAGACTGGATGGACCGTTTTGTCTTCTTCTGCCCTCATTTCTATGTTTCTATAAGTTTGCTTCAGGGCTTGTTCCAAGTCTAGGTTCAGGTGCTGTCCATAAATGATGTCATGCTCCGATGGGGGGGGGGTTAGTACTTTTATGATGAGGGGGTGGGGAGACTGAATATATCGTGACATCACAATGTCAAAATCATAAGTTTACTTTGCAATCATGGTAGCAGTGGGATAGTGAGGGTTTCCGGTACCTGGGGGCCAATGCATTTGTACAATTTTCCCGTTACCCCCCACCAAATTTGGGAATCCCCCAACTAATTACACAAATAGAAAGGGGGCCATGGCTCAAAATGTTTAGTCACTCCTGTTCTAGCCCAGAAAAGATACTTGGAATCCATAGTGCTTTAGGCGAATTATAATGTGTGTTGAGTGTGGGCTTGAGCCTCAGAAATCCATGAATAAATGGAATTACCAATACAGTATAGTAAACTTTCCATATCAAAACTGTACTGTCAGCACCTAAACAGTGACAAGCCTACCTATGAAAAGGCAAAACTGCAAACATTTCACCAGTCCCTAAACACAAATAACCTCCTATTAGGAAAACAGAACAAGCCAAGCTGTTATAGATCCCTGTACCAAAACTATATCCTAGCAGAAAACCTCATCTCAGACACACACAGAATGCTGAAGATCCTCACCAATACAGAATAAAGTATAAATAGGAACATGTATAGATAAAAACTGAACTGGAAACCACAACAAGCTGGGCGTTGTATGCAGCACAACAATGGAAAAACAGGCACATGAAACATCAAAAAATAAAATCAAGAAATATAAATTAATAATAGTAAATCCATACTAATAAAAATAATATATAATTTCAAAACAGCTAATGAATAGAACATCCATTAATTAAAGACATATATACATTTTTAATCATTTCCCAAACACCATGATTAGATGGTTGCTGGCAAACACAAACTGATTCCATCAGTGTATGCAGGAATTCACATTATGGTTGATGGTTTTGGAAACAAAGAGGCTGTTAGCTACTCTGGCCCAGTCTATATTGCAATCAGATCAGGAAAGCACTCGTCCTCAACAGCACAAAGTCATGGTCTTAACTTTGAAAGGCTGTTGAATCTGGAAGAGATTGAAGACATAGCTAGAAGTAGTATTGATCGTCTGGTAAAACCAGTTTTTATATTAAGGGGCGGATTTTCAGAGCCCTGCTCGCTGGTGAGCCTATTTTACATAGGCCTACCGGCGCGCGCAGAGCCCCGGGACTCGCGTAAGTCCAGGGGTTCTCCGAGGGGGGCGTGTCAGGGGCGGGCCCGGTCGTCACGGCGTTTAGGGGGCATGTCGGCAGTGTTTTGGGGGCGGGTACGGGGGCATGGCTACGGCCCCGGGGTGGTCCGGGGGCGTGGCCGCGCCCTCCATACCCACCCCCAGGTCGCGTCCCGGCGCGCAACAGGCCCGCTGGCGCGCGGGGATTTACTTCTCCCTCCGGGAGGCGTAAATCCCTGGAGAAAGGTAAGGGGGGGTGTAGACAGGGCCGGGCGGGTGGGTTAGGTAGAGGAAGGGAGGGGACGGTGAGGGGAGGGCGTTAGAGGATTCCCTCCAAGGCCGCTCCGATTTCGGAGCGGCCTTGGAGGGAATGGGGGTAGGCTGCGCGGCTCGGCGCGCGCCGGCTATACAGAATTCATAGCCTTGCGCGCGCCGATCCAGGATTTTAGTGGATACGCGCGGCTCCGCGCGTATCTACTAAAATCCAGCGTACTTTTGCTGGCGCCTGATGCGCCAGCAAAAGTACGCCTATTCGCGTTTTTTGAAAATCTACCCCTAAGAGTAGATGGAGGTTCTGACGAAAATCCATGCATCAAAAAGTTGTAAAGGTTGGCATTCATCACTTTATTCAACACAATCTTGACAATCATTGCGAAAAATGCTCCTGGCCACAACGTATTTAATAGGGTTGAACAAAAGATGGCACCATTAAGTAGAGAATTAAGCAGACTTATCCTGCCTCATGATCACTACAGCAATCATTTAGACAAAAGTGGTAACACTATTGAGAAAGAATTTGAAGAAAATAATTTTGGTTTTGCTAGGAAGACATTGTCCGAAATTTGGTCGGAATTGATAGTTAATACTGATCCAAATGCTGCTGAATATATTGAGTAAACAATAACATGCATGTCCTCCAAAACCTCAGTAAATACTATCACAATCAGAGGTAAATCAATAAATACTATATCACAACTCATCCTTGTGAAATAATGTATCATATGTAAACATAAGTATAGTCATAATAGTGTAGATTTGGATAATTTTGCAGTCATATGCTGGACCTATGGATAACGATTGATTAGTGGAATCCAGACATGAAATAACATCACATTGAAAACTCTACAAGTGAAGTCCCTGAAGAAGCCCTGTGTAACAGGGAGAAACAAGGCTCTCGTCGGACTGGAAGGAGGAGAGTTGTTTAAAAGAATGAAAGGACTGGATTCAGATAAGGGAATACTTGTTTAAGAGGATATTGATCCGCTATATTTGTCATAAAAGATATATATGTGAAAAAGTGCAATAGTGAGAATGTGATCTAATGGTTGTTAAGATTAGGTTATTTGAGAATTATTAAGCTATTGGTTTTATGGGGTGGTGATTGTATGTTATGAATGAGAGTGGAATGGTATGATTGTGATGATGCGGGGTAAAGCATGATGGGATGTGGTATGGGTATGATGATTTAAGGGTTAAGCAGTAGGATGTGTGAGTTTATTTTAATGTTTCACATTTGTATGCTGAATATATTGAGCCAGCCAAATCAGAGCTTGTGGAGCAAAATGTGTTAGAGAGATCAAAACTGGTGGGATATCCATGTGCAATCAAGTCAATATTTATTTATTTTATTTATTTATTTGAAGCTTATTTATACTGACGTTCGAAGAAAATCACATCGGTTTACATGTAACAGGTAGAAAAAATACATTATAACATTATAAACCTGGATAAGGAGCAAGAAGAATAATGAACATGGATTATACGAGAGGAAGGGGTAATCTCAAGATAATAAATATTGTGAAATGTGGTGATGAAAAGTGTTTCTCAAAGCCAAGAAGTTCATATTTCAATGTGATTAAAGATAGATTTCTTCCACCTCCTTTACCTATTGTTCAAACAAGTGAAGGGCTTTGGGTGCCTGAACGCCCAATAGTTGGATCCACACACAAATTTCCATCACTTTTTGTAGCTTTGAATTAGAGAGTGAACAATATTCTTCATCATTCAGCTAAACATTTCATTGTATTCCATATGACCTGTATTGTCCGTCAGTCCCATCAATATAGTGATAGGATCTGCAAGACATGTCATCAATATTTTTCTTCTATGATGATGCTGCAAAACTGAACAGCAATGCACAAACATGAGGCAGTTCCAACCAAATTTGTCAAACCACTGAGAGCGACTGCCCATGAACAACGTCAGCTGATGGTGATCATTGCATGTGCAGAGAATGTAGAGAGTGTGGCATGGCAAGATGAAGATGTTCTAGATCTACATGAACTATTTTGTTCCAGAAAATGTTTCTGTCAGCAGAATTACTGTTTGCAGCATGACAGATCACTTTTCGTCATAAAGGCAGAATGAATAGTTCTTGCAATAAAACCGTTCAGTGTTTTAGTTATTTGATTTTGCAACATTGAACAGCTTTTATTATAATACAAACTGACTGCAATGTGTGATGTATGCCTAAACTGTGTACAGTACTATTGCTATTTTGCTTGAGTAAAGTACAGACTGATAATTGTTTGCAGTTTAGGATCTCAGCTTAATATAAGGGGGGTTCTAAGTTTGTGACATTATAATTGAAAGGGGGTGAACTGTGACGAGACAGGGTGGGGATTGATTTCCTGTCAAAATAGTGGATGGCCCCTCAGACCAAGTCCTATTTTGGTGACTCCAGCTCCGGTCATTACGACAACAATTGCTGCACACGAGAGTTTGAGAGTTCTAGTCTGAGCCTTGCCTTGCTTCATGCCTGCTCCAGTCTGAGCCTTGTCGTGAATCAAGTCCACTCCAGTCCTAGACTGCTCCAGTCTTAAGCCTTGCTTTAAAGCCTGCTCTAGTCCATACTGAGCCTTGCTCTAGTCCAAGCCAAGCAGTGTTTCAAGCCTTCTTTAGTCCAAGTCTGAGCCTTGTTCAGGTGATTCTAGCACCAGTCATTCCAGCAACTCTAGTTCTTGCACCAGAGAGTTCCAGTAAAAGTCTTGCTTTAAGAGATCCAGCTCCTGATATCCCAGTGGTAGTAGTTCAATTTTATATGGGACACTGCTTTCCTGAGAGGGTCTGGGATCCTGGGGGATCCTAGGATCATTTAAAGTTTGCCTCTTAAAATGGGTGAGGGGCTAATGTGAGGGTACCACCTCCAGTCTGGTAGTGGTGTTGAGGGGTCTGCTCAATTCTCTGTTCAATTCTCCTAGTTCTGTGCCTCTCACTACCTTCCAGAGACCATCTTGTTCCTGTTTGGTCCTGATTTGCCATCCAGAGACCAGCCTCTTGTCAGGATAAGTATATCTGCCTCACTTTGGGCTGGCTCCAGTGCTAGTCATTGTTTCTGCCTAGTCATGAATGCCTTATTTCTGCCAAGGATCCTTGTTCAAGTCTTGCTTTGCCTAGTCTTATTCCTGTCTAGCCATGACTGCCTTGCAATTCTGAATTATATATTTTGACTTTGCCTTGTTTCGACTTAGTCTTGCCTTTTCTGTTAATGCTTAGTGACATTAAACTACCTTAAGCAGTTTCCTTGCTGTGTCAGTCCTTGCTTTTACAGGAAAAAAAAACCAGGGCTCCCTTATGCCAGGTGTGCAGCTTACGTCTCACATGGGGATATCCTGGTAAAGCCCTGACAAAGGTGGTGTTAAGATGAAAAATGACCAGAAGTTGATCAAGTCCAACTTTCTTCTGATTGTCTACCAGCAAAGAATATGTCATAATATGTTGAAACCACCTTACCTCACTTGAAAAGGACCTCTGATCTAACCTCAACTACTTAGTAGTACTCCTCCTGCTAGGGTAAAGTGATATTCTATAGCGGGGCTGCCCTTGGTTTTTCCCAATATGAAAAAATAGGCCTAGATTTAAAAAAAATAAATACAATATTGGGTTAATATTTGAACATAAAGAAGAGCAAATGATAAGGGAGGGGGGGGGCATTTTTCTTGCTCACTAAAAAAAAACCCTCAGAGCTGAAAGTTTGCAAACATAAAACAAGATAGTATTATCCCGGACTGTTAGTCATTTAAAGGCTAACCACATTAAAAGAAACAACTTATATGCATGCACATCCAGAAATCAGACTCCTGCGTTTTCACTTGGACAAATGTGGGGCAAATTGAATACTGGATGCATTTCTATAAAGTCTGCAGATACTTCTTACCTGTAGATGTCACAATAAAAGTTGAATTTTAAAAGTCAGGCATGCACCAAAATTGGGATATGGGTGTGCATACTATTTTATAAGCCGCCCACATGTGTGCACAAGTCCAGATGCGCATAGGGGGAAAAAGGGGCAAATTGTGGGCATTGTGGGGGTATTCCAGGGTGGGGCCAAGAGATGATACACACAAATATACCTGTGCACCCAGATATTTTGAGTGGAAAGTTTCTTCTGCTATGGAGGAAGTATAAGTCTAAATAAAAAAATTTCCAGTCATCTATGAAGTCTTTGAGGGGTCTGGGATAACTGGGGGGAGAAGGGTTTGGTGGACTTAACTATAGACTGGGTAAACTGGTAGGCGAACTGTTGAAACTGGTTATGGCGTGGTCGCACGCCTGTTATAAAATTCCCTCACTTGCGTATCTCAAATCCGATATTATGCAGTTGTACATGCACACTTGTAAAATTAGGTGCACACTTACATGCACCGGGGCTATTTTATAACATGCAAGCGTATGTGTGTGCAGGATATAAAATTGCTATATATCTGACTGCACACTCATATACACATGCATATAAACGCCGCACACTTTTTTGAAAGTTAGTGTGTAATTTTCAAAGTGAAACTGTGCATGTTTCTTCACTTTGAAAATATCCTAAGAAAAAACTTGCTCACATTTACACCTAATTTGTGCAGACTTTTTTTGAAAAAGAAAAAAAACACACATACTATTGAAAATTCAAATGTATGCACACAGGAAGGAATTTTCACAGGAGTTATACATGTAAAAGTGGCATATATATATATATAACAGCGATTTTCAAAAGCCCATTTATGCATGTAAGACTGTAAAATTACCTCTTTAATTTAAGATCCCATCCTAACCCTGCCCCCAGGAATGTCTTCCCCTACTGCAGGTAAAACTGCATGCAAAGTGGACCTTTGCACATACCTTTACCCAGATATATGGTAGAACATATTTTAAAAGTCCATTTCTGCCAGAAAAGCACTTTTTTACCCATAGAAATTGCTTTAAAATTTACCCTTATGGTACATACTCAAGGATTCTTAAGTTGCTAACTTGGAACTAGCATTATTAGTATCTAGTGAACACAAAAGTCTGTTTTTTTTTATTATTTTAGGATCCTTATTTTCAGCTCAAAGTAGGGGGAGAAAAAAACCTAACATGTTCCTGTGTTGTCTATTATAAATTAGATATTATTCAAGCTACAGAATCAGTTACATCATTTAAGGGACAGACATAGAAATGTTCAGGGATATTATCATTTTATTCATAAATTCTGGAATTTGTACAACAATTACAATGTGGTAAATGGTCCCCATCGGAAAATATCAAATCAGAGGTGGGCGTTATGATCACTTTAATCATCTCCATATTAAATATATTGTACAGGCTCTTTCTCAAGTAATACGTGAATTCCTTTGGGGTATATTTGTTACAATCATGAAAATTCCAGCTAATTTTTAAAAACCTAACTCCTGCCTAACCTAAAATTCTCTTGCAGCCTATTAACTGAATCACTTTAGATTTCTCAAACAGTGCTGATTACTGATGAGTTTCATGTGAAAAGAGAATGACTGTTTCACCTAATGACCTCACAGATCAGTCCTCATAACATCATGTTCCTTTTAATGGTATGGAATAGAATGATATACACTGGCCTCAAGAGAAGAAGGGCTGTACCTTTGAGCATTTTTGCAACAGTTAGAAATCATCAGTAAATATTAATGAACAATAAAAACAATAACAACATATGATAGGGTTGAGATATATAATAATTTTAGATATAAAATATTCTAACATAAGGAGTGTAAATCCTTTAGAACATCTTTTCCTTGGGAGAAGTGGGCATTTTCCAACATATGCAATGCTAGGAAACATGAATTTTACAAGCAAAATCACTTTTTCTGTTACTTCTTTCCTGAGTATACAAGTAAACAGCACAGTAGTATGTTGCTCTGTTTCCTATGTTACAGGGCTGGAAGACTTCTTGTCGTGCAAGACAATTGCTTGTTTACCTCACACACTTGTTTGTGCTTCTATCCCGCCTCAACACACGCTAAGTAAGACAATAAAATATATTTATATAACACCAATTCTTTACAGCAAATTGTCAGGATTCTCATGCAAAAGAAGATTTCTTTAGATGAGATAATGTGTTTATAGGTCAACTGAAAAAAGAATAAATTAAGGTTAAAAAAAAAGTATTTAAGGTGCACAAAATGTAACATCTTAACCAATAAATCTGCTCTAGTCTTTCAGTCAAATGAATTCTAAACAAAAGTATTTGAGTGAATCTGCAAATAGTATTATAGGGTGGTAGGATTTTTTTCCTTCTTTCTTTTATCCAGTCACAGCGGCATGCTTTTTTTTTCCAACTTACCCCTGATTTTGAACAGTTAAACATAACATTAAAAAAAAAAAAAATGCTGGCCAAAAAAATGCTGCCTTTTTCAAAAAATATGTTTTGCAGCATCGCATGTACCCAGATTGTCAACAAATTAAGGGTCTGATTTAGTAAAGATGACCCTAAGTCAAGTTCATTTTTGTTATTTGTTAAGATGTTATTACAGTTTACACACTGAAAACTGATTTGAAATTTAACCTGGAGAGACCCAAATGCTTCTCAGAACAGCAATCAGTTTCAAAATGGAGTCATTTGCTGCTGTCAGTAGAACAAGGGTTAATGACCCAAAATAGAATAAATTAATATACTCAGATCCATCATTATCATTGGGATTTTAAATTATCTGAAAAGTGTCAGAGGAGGAATTGAAATCACTAGAGGGATATTTTTTTCCTATCTTGCTGAAGTCTATAAATTCTTTAGAATAACATTTCAGGCTTTAATACTACTAATTAACATTTTTCATACCAGTGTACAAGGGGGTCCTCGCAAAGTGATTTCATACTAAATTAGTCTGAAAATTGCCTTAATTGTTACGCTAGAAGATGTCCTCCACATTTTGTCTTGGGGGGAAGGGGGGGGAGATCTTTCTGTCTGAATGCTATTATGTGTCATCCTGGCTGAGCCTCCTGCCTGGCAGGGACATTGAAGCTGTACAGCAGGAGATGCTTCTCAGGCTTTAAGAACTACAGTAAATCTTCCAACAATTTATCCAAACAAAGGCCAGTATGTGGAGAGAAATACACGGGAAGCAGATGAATAAGCAACATCAATTATGGGCAGGGGTTGACCTCGTTGCCCCGCACCATGGCACAGATTTCACACCAAATCGCAGCAGATTGAAGCTGACATGCTTGGAGTAAAAACACTGGTCCTCACAAGATTGCCACTCTACAATCTCTGAGAAGAGAGGAGGAACAAAATAGGAAGGGGGCCAAGGGGTGGGGAGGAAGGGGGGAGGGAGACAGAGAGAGACAGGATGGTGCAAAGTGAATGAAAAATCATGCATAATGGGTCTAGGTTTATTTTATACAGAACAAAATGCTTCAATTTGAGCACTTAAACTATCAAAATTGGTCAGTTTAAGAGAGAAGTGGAATGTTCTAAAGGGCACTTAAAACAGTCACCTTTGATGATGTGAGCAAAATACAAATAACAACATAAACCACGGACTCCATGAACCTCTAGATATCATTAAGGACCATGATATTGCAATTTATTTTTTTTTAAATAGAGATATATTATTGTTACAATCTGTAGGCTTTTTTTTAATGCAATGAATAAAATGAGATATCTAAATGTATGAAAAAGGGATTGGAGTGAGGGCTGAATTACTTTGCGCCATTAGAGCCCAGTTAGATTCTACATTGGTTATTTATTTTAAAAAACAGCTTTTGCATGTGCATCTTACAAATTTTGCATGTGCATCTGTTCAAGAACATTTTGGGATCCAGAAACCGTATTATATAGAACAGCTTTATCTTCTGTTATAAGAAAAGTCCAAGGAACAAATGTATGTTAAAAGGCTTCTTACCTTAAAAAAATCTTAATATAGCTTTACAAAAAGAGGAGCCTTGTGAAGCTAGAAGACAGGACTTGTCGAATGAATCCAAGTATTTCCCTCTACTTTTGTTTTATTTATAACAAAAATGGATTTCTTGAGAAGTACATAGCTTTTTAAGCAGCATCTCAGCACAGTGAACATACAGATGCTCAGCCAGTCTGTGAATGTATGTGTGTGTGTATATATATATATATATATATACACACACACACACACACACACACACACACACACACACACAACCTTTCAGTCACATGGCTTCACAGTTGTACCCTGGCTCCCAGTAAGTCTTTTCATAGGTTCCACATTGGCTAACCAATATAGACAATGAGGATAGAAACAGTTATTTTTCAAGTTATTTTCACTTCTAAAAGGTATATTCTGCTGCATTATATTTCTAATTCAACAATGCCTAGAATTACAAGTTAATATCTTTGGGTCAACTATAATGCAGCCTACTGAGATGCTACTTTATGTGGTAAAGCCAGCAGTATAAATCTGAAAGGGGCATGCCAAGGAACCTGATGCCACTCACCAGCATAATTACAGAACCTCTGTGGCTCCAGTGTTGGAGGGAATAAGTGTATGTTTATGAAGCAGGGAATATTTACCTTAAGAGTACTACTAGGAGGTTAGAACCAAATTACTATAAAACATCTAAAAATAAATTGAAAAATCTCATTTAAATTTTGATTTGTTAGGGATGCAGTTAAGAAATCTCAGGAATTCATTCTGCAGAAGCATTCATTTCTCTATATTGTAGTCAGAATTCTGAAGTCCCTGATCTAGTCAAAAGGCAGAGATTACTGTGAGAGGTATAATTAATTCGACAGTAATACTGTACACACCGTTGGCCCCCCCGACCATTAGGGAACCTCTATTTGTCCTTCAAATGTGTCAGCGGTCAATGTGGAAACCCATAGCAGTTCCACTAACTTTCAAGTGAATTTTCAAAAGGCCATGCATGTAAATAATAGGGGTTACGGACGTGGCCGGGCCTTGTGAGTGTCGTGCACATTTTCGGAAGGGCCTGGCCACGCATGTAACTCCTGTTTCGCGCAGAAGTGCCAGGCCCAAAGAAAGGGGTGGGCCAGGGGCGTGGTCTGGGCAGAGCATGGGCGGGCTGGGACAGCGCCTTCGATGCTGACCTGGGGAAGCACACGCTGGCAGCGTAGCGAGGATTACTTCTGCTCCAGAGGAGCGGACTGGGAGGGAACTGGGGAAGCCCTACTGCTGTCGCCTTGCAAGGGCTTTTAAAATCCCCCCCCCCCCCCGCGTACGGAGGAGGCCATCTGCCCACACATGCATGCACGGATGTTAAAATCCGCCACGCATATCGTATTTTATAACTCACGCATGTTATAAAATAATCACATCCATGTGCACGCGCGCTCAGGTCTTAAAATTGACTCCTTAGTGGAGTCAATTGAGATTTGAGTTTCTATAATCTTCTGAAGCTTTCTTCCTTGATGTTTATAGCTCTTGATATAATACAACTATGTATCTTGTTCCAATGATACTATTATACAAAATAAATCTACTTTTGTATCCTGGATTGGTCACTGTTGGAAACAGGATGCTGGGCTTGATGGAACCTCGGTCTGACCCAGTGTGGAAACTTATTATGCTCTTATGTTCTTATGATATTCTACGTATGGCCTTTAAAGCTTTTCTTGGACTGGCTACAGACAGATGCTTATTGATTAATACATCTGTGAATTTGCATTAATTGTTTATTTAAGATACATTTTTAAAGAATGGCACATGCCACAATGGGGAAATGCATGCACAAGTCAGGCTGGCATGCGCCCACTGAATTTTAAAAGCGGCCCAGATGCGCACATATCACCCACTGTGTGCACATCCCACTTGATTTCAAAAACATGGTGTGGGGTTGGCATGGTCTTGGCGGGCATGGGCATTTTAGGGTGTGGCCAAAATTGCATGAAAATACTAACGTGCCCCATCGTGCAGCAAAGTCCACTGTCACATAACCTTACTTCTGCTATGGAGGAGGTATAACAAAAAATAAAAGACATTAGCCATTTCAACTGGGTTTAAATGGTTTGGAATAACTGAGAGGAGTGCAGGCTATCAAACCAAGGGGGTTTGGAGGACCTAACTTTTAAATAGGTGGACTGGTGGATGAACTGGTGAAACCAGCAATGGCGTGAATGTGCACTTATAATAAAATACACTGGCTTACACGGCAGAATTGGGATTTGTGTGCCTAAGTGCTTGCCCACTTAAAATTGAGCACATGTCTATGTGGCCAGGATATATTTATAACATGTGCGCAAGTTATAAAATGGTTGTGAATCTGGGTGCACGTTGACGCACATGAGCGAAAGGGCACCCACACGCCAGTTTGAAAGTTACTGTTCCTATGTTTGAAATGATTTGTAAGCAATCATTTTCCTATGCATTTCATCACTTGATTTATTCTAAAACCAGTCAGTAGCAGTATATGCATAGCTCCTAGTCTCGCATCACTCTCTGACCACGGGGGAAGATATGCAATTAATATTTCATCAAAAAATAAAAAAGTCTACACAAAACAATCATATGAGCTGGACTCCACCAGCTCATATGATTATAAGAAAATATGCCTACCATCTGGAGCAACCCTCCTCACCAACAGGCCGATACAGTACAGTGCACTCCTGTGGAGCGCACTGTTAACCGGCATTTGGATGCGTGTTTTCGATGTGCTAGCTTTACCCCTTATTTAGTAACGGGAAATAGCGCGTCAAAAACGCGTGTCCAATCGCCCCGAGACTAATAGCACCCGCAACATGCAAATGCATGTTGATGGCCCTATTAGTCATTCCCACGCGATACAGTAAGTAAAATGTGCAGCCAAGCCGCACATTTTACTTTAAGAAATTAGCGCCCACCCAAAGGTAGGCATTAATTTCTGCCGGCGCCGGGGAAGTGCACAGAAAAGCAGTAAAAACTACTTTTCTGTGCATCCTCCGACTTAATATCAGGGCGATATTAAGTCGGAGTTCCCAAAAGTTAAAAAAAGTTAAAAATTAAAAAAAAAAATTAAATTGGCCCACGGCTCGCGGGTTGAAAACCAGAAGCTCAATTTTGCCGGCGTCCAGTTTCCGAACCCATGGCTATCAGCGGGTTTGAGAACTGATGCCAGCAAAATTGAGTGTCGGCTGTCAAACTCGCTGACAGCCGCCGCTCCTGTCAAAAAAAGAGGCGCTAGGGATGCACTAGTGTCCCTAGCGCCTCTTTTTACCGTGGGCCTTGATTTAAATAAATTAACTTACTGAATCGAGTGCACAGGAGAGTGGCCTGTGCTCTCGCCTGCTCTCCCGCGATTTTTACTGAATCGGCCTGCAAGTAACCTAAAAAATTGATTGCCAGCATTATACTGAAAAAATGTGTTCCCTCTCCCCTGTAGTGCTAGCAGCAGTACTGTACTGCAAGTTGATTGGTTGCTTCGCTCACAGATTCCAAAATATTACCAGTGGAAAAGAGCAAATCAACAGAGCTGGGGGAAGAAATTCAAAGAAGGAGCAGCAACTCAAATAGAAAGGAATCTCTGACTCTGTGCACACTGCTAGTACAACTGCTGATGTCCAGTGGCTGGAAGAGAACCACATAAACTCACTGGGGCTGTGGCTGCTGAAGCTGATTCACCCATACCAATTATTTATTCACGTATAAATACTAATATATATTTTTTATATATTGTAGGGTTTTTTTTCAACCCCATTTTATTCCCCTTAGCAATCTTTGTGCCGCTCCAAAAAAGGCATTCTTGGGGACTAGTGTGGGTAATTTTCACCAGTCTAAGGACTGGAGGGGCACTTCCTTTGAGTTGATGGTAGCTAGGGTTGCCCGTAGTATTGACAGTTGCTTCCCTTCAAACCCAGGCCTAAGCATGCCACTTGTGGCTCAGACCACAGTACTGCAAATGCAAAGTGCTGTGGTCTGAGCCACAGGGTTGTACCGCTGATGCATGGTATTTAGCTCTTTATTAAAAGTAGAATGATTTAATAGTTTGCCAATTTTTGTGATGTCTCTTTGCATTGTTGTATGCATTTTTTACACAAACATTTTTCATGATGATATACTTTTCTTAATGTATTCTTCTTGAAATGTATATAATTTATAACATATTAATTTCAACTTTTCTTAATAAACATTTCAAAAGGAAAATATGACATTTATTTTTCATTATTTACAAAGTCAGCTAATGTTGAGCATTGCTTCAGAATATATAAATTTATGCACTTCAAAGAAAGATGAGAACATTTTGAAGAAAATATAAAATACATGGCTGCCCTGACTTAATTCAGGATAAAAATGACATTTCACAGCAGAAGTCTGTAACTTATTGATTAACATTTTTTTTCATGTACTCGATACATGTTGTATTATTTGTAGATAGCTTAATTTTTTTGTTTCATTTGTATATTTATAGTTTATTTCAAATATATTTGAAACATTAAATGAAAATACAATCATATGTTTTGAAATAAAACACAGGAGTAGTTATCATGCTAATTTTTAAAGAAGTTAAGCATGCAAATATAGCTTATACACACGTAAGTAGCTTGTATTTGCTTACATGCTATTTTATAAACATCAAAAGTACATGCATATTTTGATTTTGTATGCACATTTATTTGCTCAAAAAAGTGGTGTGGGGTGTTCCAGGGTGGGACCAAGAGCTACATGCATAAGTTGCTATTTTATAAGAGATTTACACTAATATATTAGGCAACTTATTCACACAATGTTACACCTTCTAATTATCAAGCTGAACTGGGGAATTCAGGGTGAAGTACTTGGAGAGTCCCAATGAATTGGGTGAACTCTTTTAGGTATCAGCAAACTAATGATTTCAAGTATGCATGCATATATTAAAATATACCTGCTTCAAGAACAAATCACAGTTTTACATGAATGAGTTATATTTTTTCCACGTAAAATATATCTGGTTGATATTAAAAGCCCTACATGTGCCAAAGCCAGGAGATATGTGCGTGACTCGGTCTGGCACGCACTGCACAGATTTTAAAACTCATGCGGGTACGTGTGTATCTCCCAGTACCTGCATTAAATGTTTTTCTAGGGGTGGGCATGGTCTGGGCAGGGCTTAGATGGGACATGTGTGGGCTGGGACTGCTCCATGAAGTCAGCATGTAAGTAATTACATGCACAAGTGCGTACCAGGGTCCCCTACCACGTAACTTTACTTCTGCTATGTATGGCATGTAAGTCATATAACAAAAAAAAGGAGGCTAATCAGTGGGGTTTTAAGGCTCGGGGCTAATAGGGTAAAAAGAAAGGCAAGTTAGCTAGGAGATTTAGGAAATACTCTCCTTTACTGGGGTGAACTGGGAGGGAACTTGGAAAAAGGTCTATTGCATCACCATGCGTACCTACTAAAATTCATCCCACGTACATGGTCGAGACGGCATTTGTGTGCACATGCACGCATCAATACAAAATTGTGCATGCATATACACGTGGATAGCTGATTTTATAACACACACGAATATACGTACGTATGTTATATAATCAGCATGTCTGTGTGTGCACGCCACAAATGCATCACACATGTGAGGGTCTTAAATTTTACTTCTATGCAAGTATATTTATAAAATAGGTAAAGTACATGCTTTAAATGCATTGCTGATATTCACATATATTGAAACATACATGCATATGTTAGGGGGGGGGGGGTGTCTATGCATATATTTTATAATCCTTGTAGACCAAATACGTGCAAATTATAAAATACTATAGTGGATCTCCACATACCCATATGGGACCATGTGGAAATCTTTGAATGTTATCTGTTTAGTGCAACTTTTACAAAGGGAGGGTAATTTTCAAATTTTCTATGCTGCACATAGATTTACAATATTTTATAACCTATGTATATGCAGATAGTAAAATACGTATATGCCTATCCCCAAACATACATGTGTATATATATTATGCACACATACCTGCAATGCATTGAAAGCAAATATTTCAATGCATTGCAAGAGTGTACTTTTCCTACCTTTTAAAAAAACATGCACATATATCTTACACAAAAAAAAATCACGACTTGCTTACATAAAACTCTGTTTACACGCGGAAGTAAATATATTTTAAAAGATGTGTGCATAATTGAAATCAGCAGTTGGCTGAAATCTCTATCAGTTCACCCAGACCACCCACCCAATTAATAGTAAACAATAAACAAATCTGATATAAATTGTGCAAGATAATTAGCAGCTATAAAATTACATGAATAAGTTGTCAAATGTACCCGCAGAAGTCTCTTATAAAATAACAAATTGATCACAAATATCTTGGCTCCACCCTGGAACATCCCTTGACCACCTCATTTTTCACATGTAAATGTGCATGCAAGAAGGAAAATGCACATGTACTTTTGATGTTTTTAAAACAGCATGTGCATGAGTACAATTTACTTGCATGCGTATAAACTAATTTTATGCACGTAAATGTTTTGAAAATTTACCCCATAAACTATACCGCACATTTTGAAAGCAAACTTAGGCTCATGTTCAATTGGAAAATGCTTGGCAAATACTCTTCACCCACACAAAATAACTCGCAAACAGTTACACGTGCTCTTCACAGAGTGTATCTTCTGCAGGTTAACTTACTTGCCTACTTTTGAAAATAAGAATGTATGTACATAAATCACAACTTCATTTCCAGAATGCCTATTTCAAGATTATGTTAAATGCATACTTTATGCATACTGAGCCATGGACTACCTTATCACAGTCATTTACATATAAAAAATGATGTGTTATGCATATAAATCATATCCAAAATCAGACCTGAAGAGACCAATATCAAAAAAGCTGAATGTCTAAATGTAGGCATTTAAAGGCCTCACTTACTAAGCATTTTTCCCATAGACACAGAATGAAAGAAAAGCCTTAGTAAATCAGGCCCTAAGTTAGATATTTAATTTCAGGGGAAACTACCTAAATTTAGGGCTGCTATTCATTTGTCTAGATTTAGGATTTATGTTAGGTGCCTAGTACTGAAAAATTAGTGCTAAGCATGTAAACATTTTACTCAGCTCTAACTCACCCTGTAGCCACTCACTTTTTAGACACCTAAATACTAGGCACTCAGCCCAAGTACATTTTCTGAAGGGCCAATTTAGGAGCCTAAGTACCAAAGTTATATATCTAACCCTTTGAAAACTGACAATAAGAAACAATAGTAGAAATCACATTTTACATATATGCATCATTTCAACAATTTGAGAAGAATGAAGTTGGAAAATTATAACATCTCAAAAAGAAAAATATATATATTATAACAGAGGATCAATAAAGAAAACCAACCATCACAATAATTTGGGAGAATAATTTTATAATTACCGGCAGACGTTAGCCTGATTTTTCAAAGTGGACAGACATGCATATTAGCTGGTTTTGAAAATTTTCAAGATCACTGTATATGCACAAGGGCATACCCACACAAAGTTATGCCTATCCCCACTAGGCACAACTTTTTCCATGTAGATTTACACACATAGGGGCAGATATTAAAAGCTATGCCTGATTTTATAACATGCGCGTGCAGCCGCTCACATGTTATAAAATCTGGGGTCGGCACGCACAAGGGGGTGCACACTTGTGAATCTTGCGCGTGCCGAACCCTAGGGGAGACCCGATGGCTTTCCCCGTTCCTTCCACTCCCCCCCCACCTTCCCCTCCCTTCTCCAATCTAACCTGCTCCCCAGCCCTACCTAAGTCCCCCCCCCCCCCCACCTTTATTTTGTTCTTTATGCCTGCAAGTGGCAGGCGTAACTTGCGTGCCGACCGGCTGCCAGTACGCGATCCCCCAGCACGGCTGCTGTGCTGAGGCCTCGGTCCGGCCCCCGGACCACCCCCGGACCAGTGCCCCACCCCCGCCCCCTTCCCGCCCATTTTTCAAAGCCCCGGGACATATGCGCGTCACAGGGCCTATGCAAAATAGTCTCGGCACACGCAGGAATGGGTTTTAAAGGGTTATGCACGTATATTACATGTGTAACCCATTTAAAATCTGACCCTTAAGTTTGAAAATCAAAAGTATGCATGTAACTCCTTTCCCTGATCTAACTTCATTCCCTGGAATGCCTATGTCATCTAGGAGTAAACTATGCACAAAATTAGGTTTCTCATGTACTTTTACATACAAAATCTTTCGGTTGATTAATTTTCAAAGCATAATTTACATGCATAAAATAGGGATTTATGCATGTAAAGCACTTTGAAAATCAACCCTATAATGCAGAACATTCCAAAGCTTCTAAAAAGGAGAAATAGGTTTGTCTCTAAGGAAATCTAATTGTATCCAGTCAAAGTACCCTGAAATTTAATGATAAATCAGTAAAAAAAGAACCTACTCTACTACACTCAATAGTAACCTTTAGCGGCACAACTCTAAACCAAGTCTAGGCTTTATTCTAGACTCCCAATTCACCACTAAAGCTTAGGTCCAAGGAGTAACCAAAGATTTTTCCACTTCCTCTACCTCTGCCACTTCCTGGAATGCATTGACTTTGCAACTGCTATTTGGGCCTGTGTCATCTCCTGCCTGGATTAATGCAATTCACTCTACGCTGGAATTCCCAACATCTTAAACTACTATCTCCAGTTCATACAGAATGTAGCAGCCTGCGTACTTATGAATGCAGATACAATCAAATAACATTTCTGAAAACCCTACATTGTCATCCTACAACACTCCACCACACCAAATCCAAAATCCTGTTCCTAGTCTACAAAACCCTCAAAGTCCTGGCTACAACTTACCTCAACCAATCTCTCATTCCTTAAATAACCCCTACGATGCTATCTCAGGCTTGCCTAGTTATGCTGTCCCCAAAAACAATGTATCTCACTAACACTAGGAAGAGAACCTTTGTAGGATCTGTCTCAACCTTCTGTAATAACTTACCAGAGACGCACCCTAGAGTTCCTCCCTTTTGAAAACCAGTGAAAATCTGGCTCTTTGAAGTTATATTTTGCTCTAACTATTAATGTGAGCCCAACATATCACCTTTTGCACTATTAATATCACAATCGATCACCATTTGTATTGAAATGTACCTACACTTTATAAACTATTCCATTTGTACACTATATCTAAAATTTGCTATACTAATGTAACATGCTTTGAACTATCCTATAAACGATGACTTGACAACAGTGATATTTTAGAAAATGCTCAGCACCAATCTCCAAAACATGAGGATGCAATTGTAAAAAGAACTTCCTCTTAAACAGATTAAAACCTGGAAAATTCTGGCAAAACCTGGAAACACACTACCTTTTTGATCAAAATGATGCTAAATTTTTATTTATAAAAAATTAATTAGGGTCAAGATAACAAACAATGTTTCACACAAAGAAATCTCCTCGAGTGCAGCCAACAAATTGTGTTTAGGTTTGTTTTTTTATTTCAGGGTATTCATTTTAATTTTTTTTTCAGTTTGGTTTATTGCCAAACCAAAATAAGCATAACCTTCCCCCAAAAAAACATGAACCAAAACAGGGCTTCTGCCACCATTTCTTGGGACTTCTCAGATATCCCCAATCCCCATAAACCCCCTCCTACTCCTACATGTATGTCAGCTCATTGTTCTTTATAACCCACCCCGAACATTGGAGGGTGTGGGCTAAAAATATTTTTAAATAAATAAATGCCCCATTCTATAGGAAATATCAGAGTTTTACCACTGAATGCAACCAAATAGGAATACTGCAAGAGGGTTGCTGACTTCATATAAGGGACACTGAAATGTATTTTTCAACAGAAAAGCAAGATGAGGAAATTTTGACCAGAATGACAATATGTGCCTAGGTTATGTGATCTGCCTATTTACTTAAGGGCTATGGCTTTTCTCTGTAATTAATGAAGTAATCTGCCCAGATGTATGGGACAGAAAAGCAACTCAAATTTGCCCAGAGATAAAAGACAGCCTATCCAAAGGGCTTGTTTTATCAGACAGATGAGCTCAAAGAAAAGCGCTGACACAGCAGGACTGCACTAGTCAAGAGGTAACTGAACCTGAGACCAGACCCCAGTCCGGATTCACCATGCAGCAATGTGAAATTGAGAAACACCACCATATGCCCTTCTGTTTGACTATGCAATAGCTGTTTAGATATGCAGGTCTGGGCTGTTAAAATCAGCATGGGGAATGGGCTCGGGGAGGTTGGGGGGCAACCAGCAGAATAATTCCATACACATCAGCAGAAGACAATGCCTGAAGCATCACCCCTAACCCTACCTCCATTGAAGCATATGAGCTCCAGTGTCCTGCTCATGTAAGAAGCCCTGCTGGACCTGGCTGTTCATCTCAAACCTTTTTCTTCTCCAGAGCTCAGACCAGCCTTACCCCAGCAAGTGACTGGTGCCAAGAACGTCTGTTCCCTTTGGCAGAGACTGTCTCCTCAGAGACTGCTTCAGGGTGAAACAGAAGGTAATCTTCTAAAGTTATGGGATTAGTTAGCTAGCTTTATTTATTAATATACCCAAAGTAAGCTAAAGTCTCTGATATGTTTATGTTTACTAATGATGCAGAGCTTTACTCAGTATAAACTTATTTTATGTTAAGCACTTTACAGGCATGTGTTTATCTTATTCTAACTGCTAAGCCTGAAATGTCTGAAAATAAAGCATCTGATTCTGAGACAAACAAGTGTCCTTTCTTGGACTTTTTGGATAACATATAAGGTAATAAGTGGTAAGCTTCTGTAGCATGGCCAGTATCCCTCAGAGAGGGAAGGACAGGGGGTGCAGGCAGTCTCCTCCTGGCTACGTATAGCCATATATTGCTTACACTTCGATGGAGGCGTTCCAGCAAGAGAAGGGCAGGACTGATACCCACTTGTTCCTGCCCCATCAACATCTCTTTAAAAAAGGTGACAGTTGGCCATGAGTCCAATAAAATTTTGTTGAGGTCAACTTGGCACTGGTATCAGGGAGGGCTAGTCAGCACCATTTTTAAAGAAACTTCAGTGGGGAAGGAACAACTTTGAATTGCTCATGCCTGCTTCAAGGAAGACCCCTATGAAATGGGTAAGTAAAAGTCAGAGAACTCCTCAGCCCCATTTATTTTTGGGTGGTGGGTGGGGGTATTGGAGTGGCCTGAGGCGTCCCTATGAAGTGGTGGTGGGGGCCCAGGGAGGCTATCTGTTTTTGAAATTTTTGAAATGAACCAAAAATACCCAAAGAATTGTGGGTATTTTTGGGCAAGGCTATTTTCAGTTTAGATGTGCCATTCATTTTAAATGAATGCACAGCCCTAGGTTTCTATGTCTATATTACCCATTTGTTCATCTAACCTATCTAGACACTAACAAATAAAAAAGTTTAGATATAGGGAGGAGAGATTCTGATGGAACCTTCAGGGTTTCAATCAAATGATTCACTATATATGTTATGTTTAACATCAAGTCAAGATTTTGGGAATTTTAGAAATTGTAAATAACTATTTATGATGTTTTTCAGTTATTCAATTTTAGTAGGGAGTGCAAGATCACTTTTAATTATGGCCATATTTGATGATTATAAAGTTGAGAGCTGCACAGTCTCTGGTCCTGGCTCACAAATATGAGTACTTCTTCTTTAGTAAAATCACATAAGATAACCAATCAATTTAGACAATACCTTCTATCCAGGATAGATTGTACTAGATCTCCCGTAATGTGATGTTTCTCAGGAGAAATACATCCTTGCTTTATCCCCAATCCAAGGTAGGATACCAGCTTAATGGATGAAATCTATCTATCTTTATTTGTACATTCTTATACTCTGCAAGTTCCAACCTCTTGTTTAGTGAGGATATCTGCTAGATTAGAAGGCTGTTTCCCCCTCCAATGGCAAAGACACAGACATAGAATCTTTCAGATATATCAGCCACAGAGTCTTTTACAGTATCAGCTGCAAAACTGTAATGATTTACCCCCACGTACCCTGCCGGCAACTCTCCGTACCATCCCTTCATTCTAACATGGCTCTGGGCAGCTTACCTCTTTCTGTGGACCTGACTTATGACAATCAGCTGCTTCTAATCTTATAAATCCAGCAGCAGGGACTTCCTGTGGCACCCGCTGATGACATCGGC
Organism: Rhinatrema bivittatum; assembly: GCF_901001135.1. Taxonomy (NCBI): domain Eukaryota; kingdom Metazoa; phylum Chordata; class Amphibia; order Gymnophiona; family Rhinatrematidae; genus Rhinatrema; species Rhinatrema bivittatum. The sequence goes on from NC_042621.1 coordinate 174,579,201, forward strand.
GCCTCCCAGGCATATAGGGAAACTCAGTGCATCAGACCAATGTTGCAGCAACAAATCCTATCGTGGATTCCTCTGCCAAGGTATTTTCACTGCTCCAGATCCTGCCTTCTGTTTCTGCTTGTCTGCCTGCCTGTTTGCCACAATCCTGCCCATTCCTTGCCACCTACCCACCTTACCCTGTTTTTCCTTTGTCTTTGGACTGACTTCTGGTTACTGACCCAGCCTGGACCTTGGACTTTTGCTTTACTTGCTGCCTGCCCTCACCCTCAGCTTGTCTCGTCTCTGCCTGAACTCTGCCTTCCCTGACCTCAGTCTTTCTCCACGTCTCTGCCAGAACTCTGTCTGTACTTCTCTCAGTGTATCCCTTCATCTCTGCCTAGTCTCTGCCAGTTCTGATCATAGCCTGTAACACATTAGCTGCCAACTGTCGGGGCTTAGTCTGTGCTCGCATGAACCAGGCAGCACCAATCTAACAGTGTTCCAAAGGCTCTCAATCCTGAAGCGTGACAAGAGCTCTTACTTTGAAAAGTGTGTGCCCCCCCTCCTGACCAGCCATTTCTTTTTACTGAGTCTGCTCCTCAGAGTTCCTCCCAAACTACAATTACTTCAGGTATTGGGAAGCACTAGAAACAGCAGCTGGATTCCACCACTATACAAGAAGAAAAGAGTTCTGTTCAGTGGGCTTAAAAAAACCACCTAGCCATTGGAGTTAGCGTCTTGATGATCTTACCATAGTCCTAAATCCTCCATTCTAGATGCAGATGTTTCCAGAGTAATGACAAAAATATCTATTACACTCTGAGCTGATATTGATAGCTTAAGTAGATAAGTTTAGGAAACAAATTAAAAGGGATTAACTTGCGTCTTGGAACTCAAATGAAGCATGTCCTTTGGGCACTAGCCATCTTGGAACTTCCAGCTTCAATATTTTAAAAGACTGTGAAAGATTTTCAATAAAAATTGGTTATAGATAGTGATATAAAAGTTTATGTAAAAGTATGCAAATTTGCCACATAATTCCTAAAATTTCTACCCATAATTTGCCATTGGAAACCAGGGGTCTACCCAACATTAGTCCAATATATTAGCAATTGTGATCATTTTAAAGCATATAAAATATTATATTCCCATTCATAAATTAATCTCAAAATTAATCTCTAAATATTATTTTCAGTAAACTGATGGACAAAATTAGATTCATAATTCTAGAAACAAAAGCACTCCATTTCTATATTTATAATACATTTATGTACATTTTTGTTGAATGCTGGTAACCTGGATACTTTGTAATTTGAAGTTATAAATAAATAAATGTATCCTAAAAAGCAGTCACAGCACTACCAATAACCATACTAAAATGTAATTTCTATGAATACTGTTATTTAAGTTTAAACCATAGATAACCAGGAAAAAATCTGGTTCACAATAGTGATATAAAATTCACAAGTTTAAATTATAATAAGTAAACTATGTAGCTTTAAATTGAAGATTAGTGAATAAATGCATCTTTTCTCCCTACCCCCCCCCCCCCCCCCCATATCCTTTTCTAATATACTAACTGTTCAATTTTTTTTCTCCTAGGCCTTCTTTTCTCTGCTTATTTATAAGGGTAATTTTAAAAAGCATTTAATTTACAAGCTTAAAATTGTGTTTTACACATGTAAATGCACTTTAGCTGAGTAAATGGGCTTTTGAAAATTGCTTCAAGATATGCCATTCAATTGTCCATAGAATTTACCCGCATAAGTGCACTTTATGTGAGTAAATGGCTTTTGCAAATTGATACAATAGTAGTTACATTTACATGTGTAAATCCTTTTGAAAATTACTCCCAAATTTTCTATTATGTCTATCTCATTCTTGTCCTTTCTTTCTCTACTTTACTGAAACTCAATAAGGGTATATGCAGTTTATACACTATTAAGACACATAAGCTAATACTGAGGGTTAACAGAAATGCTGATAGATTTGTCAGTCTGCATTGGATGGAAATACATATAGCAGAGGCCTTTTGTATCAAAGACAATTTTACTGGAGAGCAAGAAATCCATTCAGCATGCTGTACATTTTCATGATCCCAGTATGAATTTCAGATGTTTCAGGCTCCATACCTACCACAAATGTAGATGTTCTTGCATTGCAAGGAAAACAAGCAAGACATTGAGGTATCTGTTGGGGCTAAATATTTGGAAATTAGCACCAGCTAATGAGAAGCTACTACCTAATTTGTTCTTACCCATGGCAGCCCATCAGATCTTCATTTTGGCTCTTGTATATTATGGAACTGCCCGATGGAAACAGTAACTACTCTCTCTGGTTGGCAACTTCAAGGCTGCTACTGCTCAGGCTGGAGAAACTCTGAAGACTATATCCCTTTCCAAATTTCACACATTCTCTAATGAATTCAACAGGGCTTAAAGTCTTGGGTGATATTTTTTTCTTTTATCACTTGCTATCTAGCAGCTTATACAATGTCAGTGCCTCCACATTCTTTTCTACAAAACCAAACAAGAAATTTTAAGAACATCCTTTGTCATAAAATGTTTTTTTTTTTTCGATTTTCAAAAATTATCTTTCAGATAAGCGATTTCTTTCCATTTCAGTCCCACAACAAGGAGAATGTCAGCACTGCTTTTTTTTTTGTCTGACAGACAAATTATTGAATCAAAGAAAGAATGCCATTAAACCCACAGGCTAGGAAGTGTCAGGAATGGTTTAAAGAGATATCCCATTTATCTTCAAAACATGCACGAAATGTCACTAATGTGTGTTTATCATGTATAATCAGACAAAGAAAATATCGAAATAAAGTACTTCTGCATACAATAGAAGTCTCCTTCCATCTTTCAAGATATCAGTGCTATTCAAAGAGAATAATAATGATGAAACCTGGTTCTTGAAAATGGAAAGCAAGTGAAATGTAGATAGAAATGATTTTTAGTAGTTGATGTACATTTCTAAAAGTGCATTAACAGGAAATCCAGAACTTTTTGGGTCAATTATATTGTCAGTATTGCCGATGCCACTGAAATGAATACCTTAGCAGTGAATATTCCTCCTGGAACTGTAATAGAACAACGCTTACATTCACTTCTATTCTATTATTTGAACTTTAGTTCAAGATATATCTTACTGCTTTGTTTCATTGCCTTTTTCTTTCATACTAGAAATTTATAATAAGCATATTTTACTTGGATGCAAAATGAATGCCATTATCAATCCAAATTTTCCCATGCAGTGTTCCCCAACATTTTTGCTCCTCGTTTAATACTAACATTCCACCCTAGAAGCCATGCCCAGGCAGCTTGGGTATGCCTGACAACCCTAAATAAGTCTCTTCCAAGAATATTCCTTAGCAGGATTGGTCCAAAGGATTTTAATGCCCTATAAAGTATGGCATCAAAATCCGGCATCCCAGGCCAATCTGATGACTCAGTGTCATTGCTGTGCACTGTTACATAGAAAGTCTCAGGCTTGATCCAGGAGCTGGATCTTCTGCTCTCCGGATTAACTGGGATAGGGGATGCTGCAGAGGCAGCATTCATAGCCTCTAGGGTTGGGTTGGAAGGAATCATGATCACTGCTCAGGTATGATACCCAGTGGCCAAATTCTGGGCATATGATTTCAGGGTTCTGAAGAAGGCCCCGAGGCATGGCTCCTGGCAGAAGAATGATATTGCAATGACAAAAATAGCACATTGAGGGGCAGGGGGATTATAAAATAGAGGAAAAATCCCCAGGTAGTTGTGAATAAAGACTCATGGCACCAGAATACCAGCACTGGTTCTATTTGAGCTGGAGGCCCAAAGGTACAATATCAAATTGCTGGGTCAAAAAAACAATTGGCATCTCACCATGACCTCCAACATGATTGCCAGATTACCTCTCCTTTCTCTTCCAAAGTAGTGGTTCAGCAATAGGCCCAATTACTATCTGCAGACAGCAGTTGCCAGTACACTGACAAGTTTTGCTATCCCTAGTCTCTTGATGCCATTGTTTCCTGCTTTCCTAGGGGAGTCAGATAACAGGTCCAAAGCAGCAGCTCAAGGGCAGATTCTGTGACAAGAGTTCAAAAATTCCATGATAAAGTTTCTGAAAATCTGTGAATAAAGTATTTTGGTTTCCATGTTACTTAATTTCATAGACATAAGGGTCAACAAACAAGCTGTAGGCAATATATTTTTATTAGACTAACTCAACACATCTGTGAAGATGCAGCTCTGTTTAAAGTGGGTGAATTGAAGACTTCCTAGAACTATAAAGTACTACTATACCTGTGTCAAACTCCACCCCATCCCTTTACTACTACCACTACATTTATATAGTACTGTAAGGTGTACACAGAGCTGTACCAATATACTTAATAGAGAGTCTCTACTCTGTGTAGCTTACAATCTAGTTGACAGGTGAACAATGAGGACATATGGAGATTCAGAGGCTAATAACAGTGCAGCTTTAGTGAATCAAAGATCTTTACCCTCTAAGATCTAAAGGAGAGAACAGATTGAATGGCAGATATGGGTCCAAGGAGCAGAGATTAAGGTGGGAATATTTACTTCTGCTGTTGAAGTGGCTGAAGGGTAGTTGAGGTGAATGCATGCAAGCATGGCTCTTATAAGTAGAGTGTAGTCAAGATGTTTAGTCAACATATTTTCTTTCTCTCTTCTTCAGTATTGTGACTGTAATATAACCTGTAAATTCCTGGCATATGCAGGCAATTTCATGCCTAGTTGATTTTGTACTACATAAACCCAGTGTAACTGCACTAATCTGATGAAAACAGCTTAGCTCTGAAATGAAAGTTAAAGTCCAATAAAAAGGTATCATCCACAACGTATTTGTTGACCCTTCTCTGAAATTTTGTGGCAATGCTGTGGCATATCGGCAAAAGTTGCATGCTTTTGCATATTACATAATATTAATTTTGTATTTCATTATAAAAATAATTTTCCATCATATCAGGGTCCTTGGGATTTGAACCCATGAGCATGGGATTTCCAGGCGGTGAATCTGCTGGCTTTCCCAGACATTCTAATATATTTATCCTGTTTGCTGGAAGAGTCAGACAAGTCACTGCAGTCATCCAATTAGACAAGCACTGGGTATGCCTCTTATTTGCAGCAATATATAAGGCTTGCTCAGAGGACACAGTGCTGGTTCAACAGCCATCTTGGCATCTGCCCTACAGAAGCACTACAGGTTCATTTCCTGATTTCCAAACCTTGACATCCATGACAGTATGTCTGCATAATTTATTTAGGGCATTTTTTTGGGTGGGGTTAAAGAAGTGTCAGCACAGGGAGGGGAGAATGGGGGAAAGGAGAAGGGGAGAGGATTAGGAATGGGGAGAAAAGACCAGGGATTAGGAGAAATAGAAGAAGGAAGGAAGGATTGGGGAAGAGGGGAGGATCCAAGATCTGTGACTGGGAAAGAAGAGAGAGAAGGATGGAAGTTCTGAGACTGAGGAAGAAGGAGGATGTGGGATTGGGAAAGGATCTGGGATTCAGGTGGGGGTGAGGGAAAGGGGTTGGCAGGAAGCTTTGGGGTTCAGGGGTTTGGAGTATGGAAAGGGAGTAAGAGAAGGAGATTGTAGAATCTGATGGAGAGTAACTATGATAAAGAAAGGAGGAAGGCCGATGTCCACATGCCCGCTTCAGTCCTGCCCCTCTGGCATAGTCACTCTTTCTCTAAGCTCCTTTTCTTTCATTCATCCCCTCCCCAATCCTTGTTGCCCTCTCTTGTGCACACAAAAATTCCTTCCCCTCTCTCTCCCAAACCCTTAACAGCTGATCCCCTCTTAAAACCCATCCAGCACTTTTCTCATTCCTCTCCTGCTAGTTTCTCAGCTGATCCTGATCTTTCCCAAAGATTACCATCTTAGCTTTTCATTTCCCCTAATGATCCTCCTTTTATTCATCCCATACCTCTCTCCCTGCTACTGATCTGGGCCAGCAGATAGAGGAGGAGGAGAGTAGTGGTACCTTGCACTGCATCCTCTACTACTACTACCACCACTACTATTAGTTAACTGTTGTAGATCTAATCCTCCAGAGGGGAGGAGTTAGCAATCTGTTATAATTCTACTCCTCCAGAGGGGAGGAGTTAACAATCTGTTATGATTCTGGCTGCTGGATACTCTCATTGAAGGAGGAGTTAGCAATCTGTTAAGGATCTGCTATGGAGCACCCCGCCAGGGAGGCGGAGTCAGCAATATGTTAGCGATCTGATGCTTGGAGTTAGCAATCTGTTCAATGCTGTTCCCCCAAGGGGAGGAGCTAACAATATGTAATACTCTGTAGGCAGAGTTAATGATCTGTTGTGGGTTGGCTCCCACAGAGTGGCAGTCTGTATGATACCGCTCTAGTAGTGTAAAGAATAAACACTTAATGGAAATTGGTGAATCCTTGGGCCGATGGCAGATGACTGCGCCCCCAGGAGGATATCCTGAGAGGGACCACCGGCTAGGCTGGAGTATGGAGACAAACACAGATAGTTCTTTATTAGACAGGAAGTAGAACCACCAGAGGTGGCAATAGTGAGTGAGGTGCCCAGTAGGGCTGAAGTCCTTCAGATACTGGAATTGTGATCTCTGGGTTGTTGAGCTGTAAAGAGACACTATAGGTAGTGAGTAGACAGGGTATGCTGGATACATAACCAGTAGTAGATGGTACACTCACAGTTGTAGATATCTGTAATGGCTTCTCTATGCAACAGAGAGTCTTCAGTATATTCAGGAACAGGAGCCGTAGGCAAGTTCTGACTCCTATATGAAATAAGAACTCACAATATCTGTGTATGAAATGGCTTCTGGAATAGAAGAGAGACTTTGGAGGGTTTTAGGAACATGGGCCCTCGAGGAGCGAGTATTGGTTCCTATCTGTAATCTGTAATAGTAATTCACAAGATATATAGATATATGATAGCTTCTGAGATAGAAGAGAGTCTGTGAAGGGTTTTAGGAACATGGGCCCTCAAGGCGTGAGTACCGGTTCCTATCTGCAATCTGCAATAATAACTCACGATCTCCGTACCTGCGATAATGTCTTAGACAGAAGGGAGTCTTCCGAGATTAGGAACATAGGCCCTCGTGGGGCAAGTACCGGTTCCTATCTGTAATAGAACTCACAGTGTTCATGTCTGCGATCGCTTCCAGGCAGTAAGGAGTCTTCTGAACATTCAGGGACGTAGACCCTTGTGGAGCAAGTACCGGATCCCATCTTAGCAATCTGAAATCAAGAAGAGAGAGCGGGGCCCCCGAGGAGCAGGTACCCCTAGGTAAGTTTGTGGAGGCAAAGCAGCAGAGAATGAAGCAGGTCGGAATGATCCCCACAAGCAATCCCCTTGCTAACTCGATTCGTTGTTGCAATCAAAGACCTTTTAAGTTGGAAGCCGATGATGTCACTATGGGGGGACACCCCCGAGGTTCGCGCCCTTGCAAGTACAAACTCTGGAGCGTGCTCGTGCGCCCTTACATCATCAGGAACATGGTGGATCCGCAGCATCAGGCCAGCCCGGGGATTCCGGGGAGAAGCGGCGAGGAAAAGCCGTGGCAGCATCTGTCCATCAGACCGGAAGGGAGTCACCACAAAGGTAGAGAAGGTGGAGCGAGGGCGAGAACAGGCACGAACACAACATTAACATTGCTATAGAGTTATCAGATGTACTAAGGAATGCAAAAATATACAAAAGAAAAAAAATCCCTTCTCTGTAGACCTTATAGTCCTCCTCCTCTGCCACCCAGAACCCAACTCTTTCTTTGAGTCATGTGACAGTACTGTGTCCTGAATGGTTCATGGCATAAGTCTGGACCAGAGCACCAGAGGTGAAGAATGTGGCCCAAAGCAGAACTGCTCTCCTCCTTCTGCCTACTGGCCCAGATCAGCAATGGTGAGAGAGATTTCTGTGGCATGAAGAGGGTTTAGGAAATGGTGGCTGGTCTAAGGTCGTCAATCCCTACAAGCCAAATTGGGAGGAAAGAACTGTGGAGAACTTTTCAGTCCCTGTGTCAAGCACTCACCCATGTGCCACCTCCAGTATATTGCCAACCTAGCTAGAGGCCTAGTGTGCCTGAGCAGAATACTAGGTTAGAATCTATCATGACTCACAATCCCAATGGAAGTTCCACCTCTTCCTGTGCAGTTTCTGTTTTAAACATAAAGCCCATACAAGAGTTCGTGGGCTACCATGGGGACTGTGAATAAGCACATGGACAAATATGAGTCAGTTGACATAATATATTTTGGATTTTCAGAAGGCATTTTATAAAGTCCTTCATGGCATTACTAGTCTACTCTCTGATATCAGGGCCATGACATACTATGAAGATCCCTGCCCATCCTGGTTAATTAAAATAAAACTAGTCTGCTCAACCACCTTGCAGTTATAATTTTTACTTTCTTTGCTGAAGGTCACTTACATGACAGCCTAAAAAAAGGCACTGTAAGGCCAGTCTTAAAAAAAACCTAAACTATATCCAGATGACCTTAAAAATTACCACCCAGTTTCCAACTTACCACTCCTTAGCAAAATCATTGAAAAGGCTGCCCTTCTTCAGCTAACTAAATTCCTACAGACTACACATACCCTTGACCCATACCAGTCTGGTTTCATGCCCCACCACAGTACAAAGACTGTACTATTAAGTCTAGTAGATGAACTAAAGCATGGACCATGGCTAACCTGCCATACTGGTCCTTCCTGGACCTCTTTGCTGCTTTCAACATGTTCGACTCTGATCTCCTAATTGCATGCATAAAGGAACTAGGACTAGCAGGTTCAGCACTCACCTTGTTCAAGTTCTTCTTCCTTGAACCACACAGTCCCAAACTGTCTCCCTAGCTTTGGTATTATCCCACCCTTACTCCCTCCCTTGAGAGGACCACAAAGATCTGTGCTCTCTCTCACATTCTTTAAAAGATACATGGCTCCCCGCACCAAAATCATCAGAGCCCATCAAATCACCTTCCACTCATATGCAGATGACATCCAAAGGAAGGGCCTGTCAAACAAATCTGATTATTTTGATTGGGTGACTAGAGAATTGGATCAAGGAATAACGCTTGAAATGGTAGACTTGGATTTCAGCAACATTTTTTATACAGTCTCACAAAGGAGGCTTATAAATAAAATAAGAAGCCTTGGAGTTGGTCTCAAGATAGTGGAATGGAGTATAAATTGACTGAATGACAGACATTAGTGAGAAGTGGTAAATGGAACCTATTCTGAAGAAAGAAGAGTGATAAGTGGAGTCCTTCAAGGATCAGTTCTGTGACTGATTCTGTTCAATATTTTTGTGAGTGATATTGTGGAAGGATTAGAAAGTAAAAGTTGTCTTTTTTCAGATGATACTAAGATCTGAAACAGAGTGGACACATCTGAAGGGGTAGAGAGAATGAGAGGTGACCTAGGATAGCTTGAGAAGTGGTTGAAGGTTTGACAGTAGGGATTCAATGTCAAGAAGTACAGAATCACAGCAATCCAAATGAGTTGCATATTTTGGGGGCTGAATGATTGATGTTCATGGATTGGAAGAGATCTCAAGGTGAAAGTGTCTGATAATCTGAAGGTAAAATAATGAGACAAGGTGGTGGCTAAGGTCAGAGTAATGCTTAGCTGCATTGAAAAAGGCATAACCAGTGTGGAAAAAGAAGGTGATAATGCTACTGCACAGATCATTGGAGAGGCCTCACCTGGAATACTGTATTCAGTTCTGGAGAACACATCTCAAAAAGGATAAGGACACATGGAAGCGGTCCAGAATAAGGCAACCAAAATGGTATGGGATTTTGAGACTGAGGGACCTTAATATGTATCCTCAGGAAGAGAGAAAAGACAGCAGAGACATGATACAGACCTTCAAATTCCTGAAAGGAAATTCCTGAAAGGAATTAATGATGTAAAACTAGGGGTCATGATATGAAATTCCATGGGGCAAGATTCAGCAACAATGTTAGGAAATATTTCTGCATGGAAAGGCTGGTAGATGCATGAAATGCCTTCTGAGAGGAGGTGGTAAAGACAAGAACGATAGTAGAATTCAAAAGGATATAGGACAAACACAAGGGATCTCCGCTAGCTAGAGAATGGAAATTAAGAAATGAACTTTTAATACCAAAAGTTTTCATTTCTGCTAGGGGGTAACCTGCATGCTACCCTTAACAGAAAACTTGGGGGGTAGTCTGCATGGAGCATTAATTGCTACTATCCTAAAAAAATTACTGGGCAGACTGGATGGACCATTTTGGTCTTTATCTGTCATCATTCAAAATAAATGCTAAAAACTGGATTTACATGTGTCAATGCACTGTACCCATATTAAGTGGCTTTTGAAAATTGCTACAATATATGCCATTGAATTTCCATAGGATTTATCCACATTAAGTGCATTAATGTAAACGGCTTTTGAAAATTGCTGTAATATGTTAAATTTACATATGTAACTCCTTTGAAAATTCACCTGTAATTTTACATGTTACTATGTAACGTGTGACCCTTCTTGGCCCACGCCCAGAAAATGCAATAAAAAGCCTCAGTGAATGCTTAGCAAGCATCTTTTCTTAGTTAAGACTAAAGAAGCTGAAATGCAACCCACAAAAGGCTGGGTTGGAAAAACACACCCTTCCAACCTTGGCACCAAGATAATACTTCATGGGATAGCTCTCTCCTTCAGGCTTCAAGTTCAGAGCCTAGGATTTTGTTTTACTACACTCAGAGATCTCAGCTGAAGCACAAGCCTGAGCATTGACCAAAGCAACTTTTTTCAAACTACATCAACTATGACATCTTTCAGCCTTATCTCTATGACTCTGACTATTCAGTAGTCATCCAGGCCTTCTGCCTGGACTGCTGCAATTCATTATACATCTGACTGCCCAGAACAATTAACCAGTGACTGTAACTTGTTCAAAATACCACAGCATGACTGCTGACTAACAAAAACAAATTTGATATTATTACACCAAACCTAAAGGCCCTCCACTGGCTCCATACTCTATACTGTGCAAAATTCAAAATTTTAACTCTAGGCTACAAGGCCATCGCAGGCAATATACAGGCCAAGTTGTAGGCATCCAAGTCGGGCAAATCCCAGTCCACCTCTAGCCCACCTTGCCTTCAACTAGGATAACAGAAGACGAGCCTTCCCTCCTCTCCACAGAAACCTCCGAAGTGCGCCATCTAGTCGCTGGAGATCTACCCGCTTTAGGGCAATTGGGAGATTTTGAAGGAGATAAAGCCATCAAGGCAATATAGTCATTTTAAATAAATTGACCCGACCCATTAGGGAAAGAGGCAATTTATACCATGTTGCCAAGTGATCAGTGGTAGTCCGCAACATCTGAGGAATATTAGCCTGATAAACACGTTCGGGATCTGCCGGAAGGTACACCCCCAGATAAGATAAAGAATCCTTAGCCCAATCCAGGGGAAAAGATCCTGACCAATGGGTTGGAAGAGTAGGTGGATAGGCTAATACAGAGGATTTAGACTCATTCAAACATAATTCAGAGAACTTTCCAAACTCCCAAATTGTGTTCAGTAAAGGGGGCAAGGACCTTAATGGGTCAGTTATGAAAACCAGCAGGTCGTCTGCGAAAGCCACCCCTTTAAAGATGTGCGAGCCAAAATGCACACCTCTAATAACACGACTATGATGGATAGCTAACAGAAGGGGTTCTAATTGCAAAGAGCTCCGATTGTGTGCCATTGGCCCAAATAACCACTCGCGGTTCCGCATATAGTAACCGCACTGCTTGAAGGAAGAGACCATCAAACCCCATTTTCCCTAGAATGAAAAACAAGTATCACCACTCTACCCGATCGAATGCTTTTTCAGCATCAAAACTGATAACCAGATGGGGGTGGTCCATCTGCCGACAAATAGTCTGGGCAGTCAGTACCCGACGAATATTGACCAAAGCATACCGTTGATGAACAAAACCAAACTGATGGTCACCCATCAGGGAAGGCAGAATAGGAGCCAGGCATTCAGCCAATATTTCGGCCAATATTTTGTGATCTAGATTTAACAATGAGATCAGGCGGTATGATTCCGGCATAAGAGGGTCTTTGCCTGATTTAGGTATAAGAGTAATTAGGGCTAGGTTGTCATGAGTGGGAAAGGAACCACACTTTATCAACTCTGAAAAACTCGCAGCTAAGGGGCTTGCTATCTGGTCGAACACGGTCTTAAAAAATCTGTCGTATAGTCATCAGGCCCTGGTGCCTTAAATTTAGGCAGACCACTTATAACCTTACGGACCTCCTCTTCCAGAATAGGCTGATTAAGCAATGCCTGTTGATCCAAAGTCAGAGAGGGGAAGGGCAGTTTGGAGCAATTGCTAGCACTAGTCTTTTCTGACCCTCCTTTAGAAGTATATAAGGCCGAATAAAAGTCCCGAAATCCTTCCAAAATGCCAGGGGTATCTCGAGCCACCTTAGTGGGTGCTGTCCTCAGCACTGGAATAAACCGATTAGACCATTTAGACTGGATCAAGTTAGCCATCATATACCCCATTTTATTGCTATATTGATAAAAATGGAACTGATAGAACAGGAAGCTCTTCTTCGCCCATTGATGTAAAAGGGAATTGAGAGCAGATTGTAAGGAATGATATGTAACCCACACTTCTTCACCCCCTCCTGCAGCCAATCGGATCCTAGCCCCACATAATTGCCCACTTAACATTAAAATACGTCTATCTAAAACCCGTTTATGGTGAGAAACATAAGATATAATATCCCCCCTTAGAACTGCCTTAGCCACGTACCAAAACAAGACCGGCTGAGAAGTATGAGACTGGTTAAGAGACGTATAGTCTGCCCATTTAGTCCGCAGATAATCCCAGACTTTTGTACCATTAGCTAAATAATAGGGATAGTGCCATAAATTCACTGACGAATGACCACCTGTAAAATGAAAATCCACCCAAACGGGAGCATGGTCAGAAATAACAATATTGTCAATCCTGGCATATGTTACCAAAGGAAATGCGTGATCATTAATCAAAAAGTAGTCAATCCGCGAGAGGGATGCATGTGCTCAAGACATATGCGTAAAATCCCAATCCATTGGGTGGAGTAAGCGCCATACATCTAACAGATGGAGTGTGTGTTCCAACAATTGAGGACCTGTGCCCATACCCTGCTCATGCGTATGAGATGCAGAGGCATCCAGGGTGGCATCACGGATAGTGTTAAAGTCATCCCCAATAATCAAAATCTCATTGAGATAAGGGAATAAATGAGAATAAAGTCCCTCAAAAAATGTTGGGCTATAAATATTAGGGGCATAGACGATGCATAAAACAACAGTCTGACTATATAATTCAGAACGGTAACAACAACAAGGGTGATGTAACAGTCCTTAACTTAATATATATCAAACATCACATAAGGACATGAAAAAGCATAATCTGCTCATTAATTGTAATTATTTAAATAATTCATAAATATTCTTTTGAAATTCATGTGATTTATTACATATACATCTTATCATAAATCATCATATATCATATAATTATTACATTAAGATGTTACACATAATTTATTATTTTTAATTTTTTACTATTTCTTAACATAGTGTGGATACCCATAACAATTCCCAAAAAAAAACATTTATCATAAATACCATAACACACTATCCCATAAAATACACTACTCATTCACTCACATCAACCATACTCTTATTAAAATACCCACCATATTGCACATTTCCCAAATACCTATTTTACATATAGAACAATTACAATATACAATATCTGAGACAGTGATCCCTCTTATGATATTAATACACATGCACAATATCTATATTTCCTATTGATGTAGATCTTTAGTCCTTCCCCACGTGTTCAATATGTATTGTATTCTCAATTGAGAATACAATACATATTGAACACGTGGGGATCATCAACGAATGTTGAAGGACTAAAGATCTACATCAATAGGAAATATAGATATTGTGCATGTGCGGTGAAGGAGAAGGGCTGGCTGCGGCTCCTGCCGTGAAGAATGTCGGAGGCTCAGCGCCGCAGAGGTAAGCGCCTGCTCACGGCTAGGCCTGCTCGCAGGAGTGCAGCAAAAGCCAAAGATGAATGAACAAGAAAATTAAACTACTCTTGTTTCTAGATGTGCATCTTTCATGACAAGATTCAGGCACACTGATATTAGGGATGTGCATTTGTTTTAAATGAAAATGATTTTCATAACAAAAAAGTCAATATTTTGTTATTTCTAACAGCCTGGCAATAATGTATTCATTTAGTCAGTACACTCCATTGATTGGCCCTTCACTGTCAGTTGTCAATAATGGGCCAATCAGTGAAGAAATATATGGGGGGATTTTAAATCCCCGGCACGCGGAAATCCCGGGAGATATGTGCATGACCCAGCTGTTTGTCGAGTGCATTTTTTAAATGGCCCATTCACGCATGTATCTCCCAGTACATGCAGAAGTGCTTGGGCATTTAAAAAGAGGCAGGTCAAGGGAGGGCCAGGGTGCGGTCTGGACAGGGGCCGGCTGAGCTGCCAGCTCGCGGAACTTACTTCACCTCTTCATATGAAGTAAGTTCCAAAACAAACAAAAAAAGGTTGGATAGGGTGGATTTAGGGATTGGGGTAGAGAGGGGAAAAAGGAGGAAGGTTAGATAGTGGGATAGGGAAGTTTCCTCCCAGTCCACTCTTTTATTGGAGTGGACTGGGAGGGAACTGGACAAAGTTCTGATCGTGCCACTGCACGTGTTTTAAAAAATCCCCCCACGTGCGCGTGCATACGGTCATCAGATTTTATAACATGTGCACATTGCCATGTCCATATGTGCGCACCAGGAACTGCACACATGTGGACACACGTGCGGACCTTTAAAAATTTACCCTATAGTGAATAAATTAATACATAACTTCCGGAAACTGTCAGAGCAATTGGCACTTACATATTAAGCCAACAAGAGAAGGTGAGAGACTCTACTTTTCCTGCACTGCATTTGGGAGCCTCTGAAAGGATTCCAAGCAGGGAAAGAGGGAAAAGGTTTACACAACTATACTTTAATAATGATGTATGGAGGGGGTGGGGCCACTGTTGAGCACCAAGGAAGATGGTTGCTTAATGTCTTCGCTCCTCAGATCTCTCTGCTCTGTTTTGCTTTCTGTTGCCCCATTTATCACCTACTGTTCACTAGATATATGGTGAACCTTTTTAGGATGACTACTACTAAGTCTGGGAAGATTGAGGTGGCGTTTGCTGCTGCCTCTGCGACAAAGTGCTCAAAACACAATCCTCCCTCTTTGGAGAAGGTTCCGGCTAGACTTTTACTTCAGGAATCTTTCCAAACCTCTTTTGGACCCAAATATGTTAGTTTCATTGACCATGTTCTCCAGCAACAGATTCCATAGCTTGATTGTGCACTGAGTGAAAAAATTATTCTATAACTTTTTTAACTAGGGGTCATCAAATGAAACTCCAGGGAGGATGACTCAGAACCAATGTCAGGAAACATTTCTTCACAAAGAGGGTGGTGAAGGCCGGAATGCCCTTTCGGAGTAGGTGGTGAAGATGAAAACAGTGAACTAATTCAAAGGGGCATGGGAGGGATAAACACTGTGGATTCCTAAAGGCTAGATAGAGGATGGAAATGAAGAAAAGAGTGCATGGGGGCAACTTGCTGGTGTGGTGGTTACTACCCTTAACCAATAAGCCTTTATAATGTTAATGCACCTCCATCATTCTTATCTGCTTCAACAGCAGTAGGAAAGGGGGCATTGGATTCAGACAGCAACCAATGAGGCCCCCGTCTTTTACGGTTTGGGGAACAAATAAACATGGGGGTAGCTTGCTGATGCAGCTTTTACAAACCTTAATCAATAAGCCTGATACTTTTGATGCAACTCCAATTCTCTGCTTCCACAGCAAGGGTTAAGGGAAATTGGATTCAAACAGCATCCGAGGGCCCTGACTCTTATGGTCTGGGAAACTGATAAGCCTGAGGGTTACCTGCATAGAGCAGCAGATTCTAGCATAAGCACAGAAATTCCATAACACAACCAAAAAACATAAAAAGAAGCTCATTGTGCTGGGAGACTCAGTCATCAGAGGCACTAATTTGAGAACACTTCTTGAGGGGAATGCTATAGTTAAATGCCTTCCAGGATCCTCAGCTGGTAGAAATGCTAATCAGTTACTCAATGCAATCAATGAAGAAAGTAAGGACTCTGAAGTTGACCTTATCATTCATCTTAGAACCAATGATCTTGCTAGAAACAACATCCAAGCCACACAGATTTCCAGACTCTGGGCAAGGAGATTAGGCACATGGTGAAGAGTATTGCCTTTTCAGAAGTGTTACCTGTTCATGGAAATGGAAAGGATAGGGTAAAACATATAAGTAATTTCAATGCATGGCTCAAAACCTGGTGTAAGGAAGAACATTTTGGATATATTGGGGGCTGGGGCTGTGTATGGAACAATAAGAGGCTCTATGTCATAGATGGTTTACATCTGTCTATGGCAGGAAAAAAGATCCTAAGTGAAAAATTCAAATCATATACCATAAGGCATTTAAACTAGAAGACAGGGTGGCAAAAGGAAATTGAAATGTCATTCCCAACATCTCCAAGAAGTGAGTGAAGAAATTAAAAAAAATAAGCTGAATAGGACAAAAAAGATGTTCAAGTAGAGAAGCTGGAAAGCTATGAGCACAAATGCCCGTAGTCTGGGCAATAAAATCCCAGACCTGATGGCTCTAATGGTGGAAGCAGATTTAGATATTGTTACTGTTACAGAGACATGGTTCACTGAGTCTCATGATTGGGATACAGCCATCCCTAGCTATAATTTGTTTAGAAAGGACAGAGAGTACAGAAAATATGGAGTAGCTCTTTATGTGAGAAACAATATCCAAGCAACTGAAATGAAAGGGATGTGGGGTAGGGATGAAGCATTATGAGCTGTTCTAAAAAAAGAAGATGGTGCTTCCATTTACATCAGTGTGGTCTACAGGCCTCTGACTCAAACAGAAGAACTGGACAGAAATCTGGTTAAAGACATCCAAAAGGTGGGAAAGAAGATAGAAGCATTACTATTTGGAGATTTTAATCTGCCAGATGTGGATTGAAGCATACCATCTGTGGAATCTACAAGAAGTAAAGAGATAGTGGATGCTTTTCAAGGGGCTCTGTTCAAAAAATGGTAATTGAACCCATGAGAGAGGGTGCGATACTTGAACTGGTCCTCTCAAATGTGGATAATGTCTCAAATGTCCAAGTACCTGAGCACCAGTGACCATCAAATGGGATGGTTTGATATCGCAAACAGAATACTGAGTAGATGCACAAAGACCCGAGTTTTGAATTTCACAAATATAGACTTTGTCAAAATGAAAATGTTCCTAGAGGAAGAACTGGAATCCTGGGAGAAAATGAATGAGGTAGAACAACAGTGGGCCAAACTGAAGGGAGCTATTACAAAGGCAAGAAAAGTAAACAAAATTAAGAGGAAATTGAAACTGATCTGGTTCTCAAAGGAAGTGGTAAAAAACAAAGGCAAAAAGAACAGTGTTCAAGAAGTATAAAGGATCACAAAAAGAGGAACATAGGGAAGAATACCTGGTGAAACTGAGGGAAACGAAGAAAGAAATCAGGAAAACAAAAGGTCAAGTGGAAGAAAGGATTGCCAAAGAGGTAAAGTGAGGTAACAAAACATTTTTCAGATATATCAGAGAAAAAAGGGACATCTGTTGTGGTATAATGAAATTGAAAGGTGACAAGGAACAATGTATGGAGAGAGACGAAGAAATGGCAGAAATAGTAAACAAATACTTTAGTTTGGTGTTCAGTACAGAAGAGTCCTGGAGAAGGACCAATACTCACAGACAAGAGTATAGATAGGAATGGGGTAAATGAAACTCTGTTTATGGAACCGAATGTATGGGAAGAGCTAGGCAAACTGAATGTGAACAAGGCCATGGGGCCGGATGAGAATCATCCCAGGATACTGAGGGAGCTCAGCGATGTGCTGGCAGGTCCACTGAAGGAACTTTTCAATAGATCCCTGAAAACAGGAGTGATGCTGTGGGATTGGAGAAGAGCGGTGGTGGTCCCGTTTCACAAGAGTGGTAGCAGAGTGGAGACTGGTAACTACAGGCCAGTTAGCCTCACGTTGGTGGTGGGAAAATTAATGGAGACACTGCTGAAAGAAAGATGCTGGGTTGCTGGACCCGAGGTAGTATGGATTCACCAGGGGAAGTTCCTGTCAGACCAATCTGATTGATTTTTTTGACTGGGTCACTAGAGAATTGGATCGAGGAAGAATGCTTAAAGTGATCTATTTGGATTTCAGCAAAGTTTTTGATATGGTCCCGCATAGGCGGCTTGTGAATAAAATGAGAAGCTTGGGAGTGAGCGCCAAGGTAGTGGCATGGATTAAAAACTGGTTGACCAATAGGAGACAGCATGTAATGGTAAATGGAACCTATTCTGAAAAGACAGCCATGTTAAGTGGAGTGCCACAGGGATCAGTGTTGGGACTGGTTCTGTTCAATATCTTTGTGAGTGACATTGCGGAAGGGATAGAATGTAAAGTATGTCTATTTGCAGATGATGCTAAGATATCCAACAGAGTAGACTTAACTGAGGAGTAGAGAGAATGAAAAGAGATTTAAGAAAGTTGGAAGAGTGGTTGAAGATTTGGCAACTTGGATTCAATGCCAAGAACTGCATCTGGGATGCAGTAATTCAAAAGAGTTGTATGTGATGGGGGGGGGGGGGGGGCAGTGAAAGTCTGATGTGCATAGACCAAGAGAGGGATCTTGGGGTGATAGTTTCTAGTTAAAAAATAAAAAAAGGAGATGATAATGCCCTTGTATAGATCCTTGATGAGGCCTCACTTGGATTATTGTGTTCAGTTCTGGAGCCCACATCTCAAAAAGGATAAAGACAGGATGGAGGCGGTCCAGAGAAGGGTGACAAAAATGGTATAGGGTCTGTATTGGAAGTCCTATGAGGAGAAGCTGAAGGATCCCTAAAGGCTAGAAGATGGAAACGAGAAAAGAATGCAGGGGGGTAACTTGCTGGTATGGCAGTTACTACCCTTAACCAAATAAATCTTGGTACTTTTGATGCAACTCCACATTGCTCTCTGCTTCAATGGCAGGGGAAAAATGGAATTTGATTTAGACAGTAACCATCAAGGGCCCCGACTTTTATGGTCTGTGGAACTGATAAGCATGGGGGTAACGAACACAGTGAAGTGGATACTATCCTTAATAGAAGCTTGAGATTACTACCCTTAACCAATAAGCCTTGATGGTTTTGATACAACTGAAACATTGGTCTCTGCTTCAAAGGAGAGGGATGGGGGCTAAAAAGTAAAGATAAATTTGGATTCAGGGACAACCACAACATGAGCCATGACTTTTTTACAGTCTGGGGTACTGATGCTCAGACATTAAGAAAAAAACCAAGGACTGCTTCTACGGCCAAGTCCATAAGAAAAAGCATGTCCGTCAACAAGCACTGACTGATACATGGAGGTAACCTGCAAGGCACTACCATGGGAAGCTTGCTGGGCAGACTGGATGGACCATCGTTCCTCTTCTGCCATCATTTCTATGTTTCTTGCTGGGCAGACTGGGTGGATCATTTGGTCCTTTTCTGCTGTAGTTTCTATGTAGCGACTATTCAATGGGATTGGATATTCAGCCATCACTACTTAACTGGTTAAGTTCTAACTTATCGAGTTAAGTAGCGCTATTGCCCTCTAAATGGTCAGCTTTGGAGAAAGGCCACTTATGGTATATTACAGGTTTCAGTATGGGGGTCTGTACTGTTTAATATATTCATAAATGATCTGGAGAAAGTTCACAGATGACATAAAATTATGCAATGTTGTTAAAACAGCAGCAGATTGTAAGGAACTACAGAAGGCCCTTAAGAGACTAGGGACCTGGACATCTGAATTGAAGATGAAATTTAATGTGGAAAAGTATCAAGTGATACAAATAGGGAAAAATAATTCCAACTATAGGAAGACAATGTGGGGCTCCATATTGTGCTCCACAATTCAAGAAATCCTCAGCTTAGTGTACAACGGTGATCAAAAGAAGGAAATAGAATATTAGAAAAGATCTAAAATTGAATGGAGAATAAAACAGAAAATATCATATTGCTTCTGCATCAAGCCTAGAGTGACTACACCTTGAGCATTGTGTGCAATTCTGGTCACCTCATCTCAAAAAGACATAGCATTACTTCGACAACTGCAATGTAAAAGGACTAGGTTACACAGGTTAGGGCTCTTCAGCTTGGAAAAGAGGCTGAGAGGGAACACGATAGAAGTTTATAAAATCATGAGTGAGGCAGAAAGGGTAAATATAGGAAGATTATTTACCCTTTCAGGTAATACTAAAATAAGGGGAGACTCTATAAACTAACAACAAACAAAATTAAAAGAAATAATGGATTAAACGTTATCACTCAGTGCACAATAAAACTGTGGAACATTCATTAATGATCTGGAAAGGAAGCACATGATCAAAGCTGAAAATGACAAGAAACTATTAAAAGTTGACAAAACAGCAGTGAATTGTGGGAAAATGCAGAAGAATACTTGTGAGACTAAGAGACTGGACATCTAAATGGCAGATGAATTTTAATTGGGCAAATGCAAAGTGCTCATAGGAAAAATAATGCCAACTACAGGTACACAATGCTGAACTCCATTTTTGTAATTATCACCCTGTAAAAGAACCTATCGGGTCTTTGTGGAAAATATATTGAAATCCTCAGCTCAGTGTGTGGCAGTGGTCTGCCACACACTGAGCTGAGGAATGGAGAGCAAATAAGAGAATATCATAATGTCTCTCTATCGAATCAAGAGTAGTGTGTGCACTTCCAGTCACTTTCATCTCAAGAAAGACAGATGACTAGAAAAAGAACAAATAACGACATAAAAAATGATAGAGGGGATGAAATAGCTAAACAGAAAGGCTAAACATATTATAAATCTTTAATATGGAAAAGAGATGACAGCATAAGAACATAAGAAATTGCAATGCTGGGTCAGACCAAGGGTCCATCAAACCCAGCATTCTGTTTCCAACAGAGGCCAAACCAGGCCACAAGAACCTGGCAAGTACCCAAACACTAAGAAGATCCCATGCTACTGATGGCAGTAATAGCAGAGGCCATTCCCTAAGTTAACTTGATTAATAGCAGTTAATGGACTTCTCCTCCAAGAAGTTTTTTAAACCCATCTACACTAAGGGGTAGATTTTCAGAGCCCTGCTCGCCTAAATCCGCCCAAAACCGGGCGGATTTAGGCGAGCAGGGCCCTGCGCGCCGGGAAGCCTATTTTACATAGGCCTCCCGGCGCGCGCAGAGCCCCGGGACTCGCGTAAGTCCCGGGGTTCTCGGAGGGGGGCGTGTCGGGGGCGTGTCGGGGGGCGGGCCCGGTCGACGCGGCGGTTCGGGGGCGTGTCGGCCGCGTTTTGGGGGCGGGTACGGGCGTGGCTACGGCCCGGGGGCGTGGCCGCGCCCTCCGTACCCGCCCCCAGGTCGCGGCCCGGCGCGCAGCAGGCCCGCTGGCGCGCGGGGATTTACGTCTCCCTGCGGGAGGCGTAAATCCCCCGACAACGGTAAGGGGGGGGTGTAGACAGGGCCGGGTGGGTGGGTTAGGTAGGGGAAGGGAGGGTAAGGTGAGGGGAGGGCAAAGGAAAGTTCCCTCCGAGGCCGCTCCGATTTCGGAGCGGCCTTGGAGGGAACGGGGGGAGGCAGCGCGGCTCGGCGCGCGCAGGCTATACAAAATCGATAGCCTTGCGCGCGCCGATCCAGGATTTTAGTAGATACGCGCGACTACGCGCGTATCTACTAAAATCCAGCGTACTTTTGTTTGCGCCTGGAGCGCAAACAAAAGTAGGCTGTTCGCGCTCGTCTGAAAATCTACCCCTAAGTGCACTAACCACATCCTCTGGAAACAAATTCCAGAGCTTAATTGTGCATTGAATGAAAAAGAATTTTCTCCGATTAGTCTTAAATGAGCTACTTGCTAACTTCATGGAGTGCCCCCTAGTCCTTCTATTATCTGAAAGTGTAAATAACCGAGTCACATCTACTCGTTCAAGACCTCTCATGATCTTAAAGACCTCTATCATATCCCCCCTCAGCCATCTCTTCTCCAGGCTGAACAGCCCTAACCTCTTTAGCCTTTCCTCATAGGGGAGCTGTTCCATCCCCTTTATCATTTTAGTCGCCCTTCTCTGTACCTTCTCTAGAGCAACTATATCTTTTTTGAGATGTGGTGATCAGAACTGTACATAGTACTCAGGGTGTGGTCTCACCATGGTGCAATACAGAGGCATTAAGACATTTTCCATTTTATTCACCATTCCCTTCCTAATAATTCTGTTTGCTTTTTTGACTGCTGCAGCACATTGAGCAGACAATTTCAATGTATTATCCATTATGTTGCCTAGGTTTTTTCCTGGGTGGTAGCTCCAAATATGGAACCTAACATCGTGTAACTATTGTATGGGTTATTTTTCCCTATATGCAAAACCTAAAAGTTACATGCACAGAGGGGATATGATAAAAATGGAATGTAACAGCTAAATAAAGAATGATTATTTACCCTATACAATCCTAAAACAAGTGGATACTATGGAACTAACAAGATTTAAAACAAATTATAGAAAGTTTTTTTTTTTCACTTTGTGCACAATAAAGCTGTAGAAACTGTTTCCAGAGGCTGTATAACTTGATGGACCTTGGTCTGACCCAGTATGGCAAGTCTTATGTTCTAATTTATATAGCTTACTACCGATATTCGGACTTAACCACATAAGTATACTTGTAAATTTAGACGCTCCATAGAGCAGGTCTAAACTTAGCTGGATAGCCATTGCCACTGTGTCGAAGGATTGCATGCCGGCAGGCTGCCAGCGTTCGCAACTTGCACCTGCCGAGAGGCAGGCACAAAAGGTAAGATAGAACCTGGGGGGGGGGGGGGGGGGTTTAGAGAAGGGCTGGGGAGGAAGGTTAGGGGAAGGGGGCAGGAATGTCAGGCTAGGGGGAAGGCAGCGTGGCTCGGTGCGCGCAAGTTATAAAATCAGGGGTCAGCGCGCGCATGATGGTGCACAGTTGTGTTCCTTGTGCGCTGAGCCGTGCTGCCTTCCCCCGTTCCCTCCCAGGCTGCTGGAAACGTGTCATGTCACTAATTTTCTGTTGCACATTTATTTATTTAATTTTATGTTTTTTGGCACTTCAAAGCAGATTAGATTCAAGTATTGTAGGTATTTCCCTATCCTCATGGGGCTTACAATCTAAGAGCCTGATTTTCAAAAGCATTTACTCACTTAAAACTGGGTTTTACACATGTAAATGCACTTTACCCGTGTAAGTGGGCTTTTGAAAATTACTATAATATATGCCATTGATTTGTCAATAGGTTTAGCATGTATAAGTGCACTTTACATGCGTAAATGGGCTTTTGAAAATTGCTACGATAGTATGTTACATTTACAAGCCTAGCTCCTTTGAAAGTTATTACCTTCTAAATTTGTACCTGAGGCAATGCAGGCTAAAGTGACATTGCAAGTTGGTGTATAACTGACAAATTTTGACAAGTCAGTAGAGACTTGTGTAAAGCATTATAACCTTAGCATGGACATCACTAGTTGATTTGGCTGTAATTAGTGGGATGCTGTATACACTGGGATTCAATGTCTATGGTTTCTCATGCACTACTACTTTAAAGCATGCTAACAAAATTAATCTTAGTTGAAAATCAGAGAAAGAAAACATTATGTGCCTTGGAAGCCTAATTCACTTTTCCAATGTGTAAACCTATTACAACTTTCTATTATGAAATTGTAAATTTATTTTCAATAAGCAGTAGGTAAAAATACATGTTACATTTTTCCCCCAATCAGCAAGATAAAGGTTTCTAGTAAACAACTTGGTGTTCCGTTGTGCCTATGAGGCAGTTTCATAAAGGCACTATGTTTTTATGTAACATTTTGTCCCCTTAGAAATTATCATGACGCATGTCAGAAGCTTTCACACTGGAAAAATGTCACATTAGCTTCCAAGTTTCTGATTGTCTAAATAACATAGTAACTCGTCATACAGCTGTCTGGCATTTTGACAGTACAATAACCCGTAATTCTTTCTGCCACTCAGTACTTCAAGGTTAGCAGTTTTTAGTTTCTCTGAAGGAGTATTCATTTAAATTTTCAAGGGGCAAAGATTTGAACACTGTTACTCCTCCCTTGGTTTATCTTGAATTTATTTTCCTTTGAGTATATTCCATTTTATTACTGTAACACACTACGTCTTTTTTTAATTCTCCAATTCTTCATGAGCTAAAAATAGCCCATTGGGTTATCATATCATTGATCATGATCATATGAATGTGTTATGTGGTGCTTTGTTAGCAGAGTGATGCATGATTAAGTAGTGTTACTAGTTAGATGAATTTGGGTATTTATTTTCTAGTGAAAATTTGGGGGAAATGCTAAATAGCCTGATTCATAGATTAATGTAAGGCATAGAGAGGGTAATTTTTAAAGGCATGTCCATAGATAAAACAGTGCTTTACCCACTGAAATGGCCTTTTACAAACTTGTCCACCTATGTCAGAAAATTTACGTGTGTACTGTTTATCTTGTTTGAATGTAAATTTACCCGGACTGGGTGGAAGCATTTCTTGGGATGAGGATGAGGAGGGGTTTATACATATATGCATACTTTGCATTTTTAAAGGTATGTGCATAAAATTTCACAAAAGATTTCTTCCGAAATAGCAGGTGCAATTGTGTGTGGGTAGTTTTAGTGGGATAATTTTCAAAATGAATTTGTCCAAAAATTCACTTTGAATACTAATATGTGTGTAACTATTTACCATCTAATGATTGTGGGCTGTTACATAATTACCCACATAAAGCTTAGGAAAGACCATTTCCAGTTGCATACATTCTGCCTAAGCAACACCCATGGTGTGGGGTGCCCAAGCAAGAAAGGAGCCCATAAGCCATCACCCTGCAACAGCTGATGAGAGCCAGTACCTGGATGCGACATTCAAGAAACAGTGGCAACAATAAGAGTGAAAATCAGTGCAGGGACAAGAAGGGACCAAAGTGGAAGAAGAGTATGAGAAAGAATGTTAAAATCCCTCCCTTCCTGCCACTTGCATTTTCATCCTATTTCTTGCTTTGCTTATATAGGCCCTGATGTTTTATGGTGCTATAGCCTGTATGCACATGTTAATGCATGTTTATGTGCACATTTTATGTGCACAACTTTAATCCCAGTTTAACAAGTTTTAGACACAAAAATGTGTGAACATATTTCATGCTTCCATGCAAATCTCATGTTAATGTAGCTATTATTCCCCAATGCAGGATGGATTAAAGCCCTGAATGCTTAATGCAAGTTTTGTACACACTGAACCCAACTTTAAAAACTGTCTACAGTCCACTATTTGTGCACATATGTGGGCACATGGAAATTTATACTAGGTTTTTATAAACGTTGTGGTGAGAGAACATAGTAGAAATTGCATCTTTGTGAGACTTTCCTCACTCCAAATGACATCAAATCTTCACCGAGGTGTAATGTGCTGTGCGTCAGATTCACATGTGGGTTTTTTCCCATCGGGCCCAATCGCATTTTGTTTATCGGCTGCCCAGCCGATAAACAAAAAACCCACCCCGACTCTTTAAAAGTAACCCCTTAGCTTCCCCCACCCCCAAAACCTTTTTACAGGTACCTGGTGGTCCAGTGGGGGTCCCAGAAGCGATCTCCCGCGATCTCCCACACCGGGCCATCCTCCGGCTACCGGGCCGTCCTTTGCCCTTACCTTGTGACAGGGTATCGTGGCCATTGGCCGGATCCTGTCACATGGTAGGAGCACTGGATTGCCGGCGCCATCTTGTGCTCCTACCATGTGACAGGGGCTGACCAATGGCACCGGTAGCCCCTGTGACATAGTAAGGGCAAGGCTATTGGCACCATTTTGGTTCCTGGCACCCGATAGCACGAGTGCAGGAGATCACTCCCAGACCCCCACGAACTTTTGGCCAGCTTGGGGGGGGCCTCCTGACCCCCACAAGACTTGCCAAAATTCCAGCGGGGGTCCGGGAGCGACCTCCTGCACTCGGGGGGTATTGCCAGTATTCAAAATGGCGCCGGCGCTACCTTTGCCCTCACTATGTGACATATGAGGGCAAAGGCTAGCCATCCAGGTGGTCTAGCGGGGGGTCCGGGAGCCATCCCTTCAATCATACCCTCGGTGCCGGTGCTGGACTGGTTTTAAAATGGCGCCAATCGCCTTTGCCCTCATATGTCACAGGGAGCGTCGCTCCCTGTGACATATGAGGGCAAAGGCGATCGGCGCCATTTTGAAACCAGTCCAGCACCGGCACCGAGGGTATGATTGAAGGGATGGCTCCCGGACCCCCCGCTAGACCACCAGGTACATGTAAAAGGTTTTTGGGGGGGTCGGGAGGGTGGGAGAAGCAAAGGGGTAATTTGTAAAGGGTCGGGGTGGGTTTTTTTTTATCGGGCCATCGGCGCCATTTTTATCAGTGGTAGCCAAAATGGCGCCGATGGCCTGAGAGCAGGAGATCACCCCGGGACACCCTCCCCACTGGACCACCAGGTAATTTAACATTTTGGGGGGGGGGGGGGTTCGGGAGGGTGGGAGAGCAAAGGGGTCATTTGTAAAGGGTCGGGGTGGGGTTTTTTTTATCTGCTCAGGCCTCACTAAAAAATTAACGATGTGAATTGGAATCTGAACCAATTCCAATTCACATCTCTAACAATCCGATTTTTTTCTCCCTCCATCCGAACCTGATCGTTAAAACGATCGGGCACACGATTCACATCTCTACTGAATACCAATTAGCAATATAGTTTTTCTACTTGCAGGAGTAAAATATGACATTCCTACTCAGCCCTCATGCTGCAGTCATGCTACCGGTCAACAGGAAAGACCTGAGATGTCACATCTCAAGTGGGCAATATACATGTGTATGGAGGATGACCACAATGAATACCCCTTATGAGAAGAGTCAGCAGAAGAGGAGATGAAGGAAGAGTAGATGCCAGAGGATGAATCCTTGATCAACTTTGATGATCCATGCTGTCTCCAGCGTAAACTAGCTTCCAACTCAGTATTGCACAAAACTCAAACTACTAATACTAGCCTAAAGGATTGAAACCAACCTACTTAAGAAATTCTCTCACTCTATATTCACACCCATCTGCTCTCTATACTCAAAAGACTCAAGCTCACCTCAGTGGTGCCATCACCCAAAACCATGAATCTCACCAGCACAAGAAAGAAAATATTTGCAGGTGTGGTCCCAGCATGGTGGAATTCTCTACTGCCCTATACCAGATTTGCCCCTGAAATCCTAACCTTCAGGAAACAGGTGAAAACACGACTTTATGAAGTGGCATTTGCCATCAGCTGATAACATGAACTCTCTAAAACTGTACATAACCTCATTAACTCTGTAAAGACCATCATACTGACCTTGAATCTATTATATTCTTTTATATATATAACATGTACAATACTGTACCCATTTTTCTCTACTGTTGAATCATGACAACTGTATGCACAAATCATATACCTATAGTAATCCTTCATTCAATTACCCATTGTGCCTCTAGCACATTATCTCTTGTATATATTTTCATGTACTAGAGTTCCTCATTTTAAATTATGTGCTTTCTTTAACACTGTATTATATTATAACATGTAATCCTAACTGCTTTGTATTTGTACAAACTGTAACATGCCTTGAACTCCCTGGCTGGAAAGGTGTGATATAAATAAGCGATATTGATAATGATGATGATGAGACATGGAAGAAGAGGCCATCATGCAGCCTGCTACTAAAGAGCCAGTACAGCATTCTGAATTACCATAGAGGCATCCTTCAGCTAAGCTCAGTTAGCAGAGTTGCTAGGGGATATTCAGGGAGAACTGCATAGAATAGGTAATGTTTTGGAGCACATCCTGGAGCAAATGGTATCAGAGCAATGTCACAGGTCCCCTCCTTTTCATCCTCCTCCCTCCTGCATTCTCAGAAACACCAGTGCAAGATGCCCTGGACCTGGTGGCTTCCTTTCCAAATCCTCACTAGTTAGACCCTGATGGATTTGTTTGTTAGCCCATCAGAGGCCAGGGTGAGCCCAAATTTCACTGCCCTTCGTTGTAGAGTGGGTCATAACAGGAAGCCAGTGTCAATTGTCAAAAGCTGTGACCAACCATGATTTTCCCATCTCAACTCTGTGAGTCTGTGGGCCTGCTGTCTGAGTGTGTGTTTGCTGTGTGTACCTGATGCTTGAGAGTCTGTATTCCTGCCCATGCAAATGTCTGCTGCAGGTATTATAATGCATAAAAATGGTGTTGCTGGAAAAGCTGGGCCTTGCCCCTATCACATGATAGGGGCAAGGTTGTTTCGGTGCCATTTTGAAAAATGACATTGACCAGGTCTGGGACTAAGGGGTGCCCTGGTCCCCCCCAGGAGTTGTCAATGTCTACTTACCAATGTAATGGGCTTAGTGGGAGGGGTGGAGTGCATCCGCCCCACTTCAGACTACCAGGATCCTATTTTTAAAGGTAGGGGGTGGAGGGGAATGGGGGGCCACTAGACACCAAGGGTGTTTTACATTTGGAAGGGAGATTACAATGGGGTGGGGGTGGGAGTTGAACATGGAACTGTGCAAATTAGAAGGGGAGGAGGTGGAAGGTATGAGCCATCACCGTGCGGGAAAGGAAGGTACCACGGTGTGTTTTTTTTGTCTCGTGTTTTTAGCTGCAATAAAAAAATTGCACTACAGTACAGCTGCGTTGATTTGTTGGGTTGAGGCTAAATGTCACGGGGATGTCCACCCGCAATATTTGACCCTTCCAACAATAAACTACAGCAGCTTAGTAAATTTCCCTCTGTGTTTGCTGACTTGATTACATTCTCGGGCAACAGATTTCATAGCTTGTTTGTATGCAGAGTAAAATAAAAAATACTTCCTTTGATTTGTGTTAAATCTGACAGTTGCTAGTTTCATGGAGTATCCTCTAGTCCTAGTGTTTTTTGAAAGGATAAATAATCATTCCCTATTTACCTGTTCCACCCCACTCATGATTTTATAAATCTCAATCATATATCCTCTTAGTCGTCTCTTCTCCAAGCAAGGAGACCTAATCTATTTAGCCTTTCTCCATAAGGAAGCTTTTCCATCTGCTTTATCGTTTTCTATGTCTTTTATGTCTTTTTGGAGATGGGGAAACCAGAACTGCACATAATACTCAAAGTGTGGTGTCACCAAAGCATTATGATATTCACAATTTTGTTCTCTATTCCTTTCCAAATAATTCTTAATATTCTATTTGCTTTTTTGTCTGCCATCACATACTAAGCTGAGGATTTCATATCCACTTAGAGGTGCACCTGAAGTTGGGATTATTTTTCCCTACGTGCATTACTTTGCATTTGTCCACATTCAATTGCATCTGCCATTTAGATTCCCAGTCTCCTAGTCTCACAAGTTCTTTCTGCAATTTCTCACAATCTGCTGCTACTGCTTATTGTAACTTGAAACAATTTTTGTCATCTGCAAATTTGGTCACTCACTCTTTCCTTTTTCCAGATCATTTATGAATATGCTAAATAGCATAAGTGCCAATATAGATCCCTAACAACCTATCTCCATTTGGAAAATTGAACATTTAGTCCTATCCTCTGTTTCCTGTCTTTTATCCAGTTACCATTCCATGACCTCCCAATTTCCTGAGGAGTCTGTCATGAGAAACTTTGTCAAGTATTTTCTGAAAATCCAAATACACTATATCAACAGGCTCAGCTTTATTACATATTTCTTTTTGCTATGTATTCTAGCAAATTGGTTAGGCAAGACTTCCCTTTGCAAAAATCATGTTGACATTCCCCTGTAAATCATTCCTATGTGGTAAATCATTTTCGGGCCGATTCAGTAAAATGCACGGGAGAGCCAGCACTCCAAGGCAAGCGCCCGCTCTCCCAACGCGCACCCATGCCACTCTCCTGGGTGCGTGATTCTGTATGCAAATCAGGGCCTGCACTAATAAGGAGGCACTAGGGATCCTTATTGGTGAAGCGGCAGCTGTCAGAGGGTTTGACAGCCGATGCTCAGTTTTACCAGCGTCGGTTGTCGAACCTGCTGACAGCCACAGGTTCAGAAAACGAACGTCAGCAAAATTGAGCATCCTTTTTCTAACCCGTGGGCCGAGGGCAGATTTTTTATTTTTTTTATTTTTGGGGCCTCTGACTTAATTTCGCTATATTAAGTCGGAGGGTTACAGAAAAGCAGTTTTTTCTGCTTTTCTGTACACTTTCCCGGTGCCGGCCGAAAGGCAGGCATTAATTTCTGAGAGTAAAATGTGCGGCTTGGCTGCACATTTTACTTTCTGTATCGCGTGGGACTAACTAATAGGCTCATCAACATGCATTTGCATGTTGAGGGTGCTATTAGTTTCGGGGGGGTTGGACGCGCATTTTCCATGCGCTATTACCCCTTACTGTATAAGGGGTAATAATAGCATGTCGAAAACACGCGTCCAAACAGGGGCTAACAGTGCGCTCGGCCTGAGCGCACCGTACTTAATCGGCCTGTTGGTTTTTAAGAACAGCTTCTATCATCTTGCCCAGCTCTGATATCAGGCTCAACACTCTATAGTTTCCTCGATCAGTCCTGGAGCACTTTTTCAAACAGGTGATACACAACAAGCAAGGTTCAGAAAGACACTTACTAGCAATTGCTAAGAACGAAAAGGAGTCCAAAAACAAATAAAGACTAGCAGACTGGGAGGTCAATCGGACCTAGTGTCCGGTCAGCCAATGTAATGTGGGCCCAGGAATGCTCGGAGAGCAGGCCTGAGGTTTCGGTGGTCAGAAGGGGAGGGGGGGTTAGGCTTAGGTGTTGGGTCATGCCAAGGGCAGGGCGAGCAGTTAGGGAGTGAGGGGGGAGGGGGGGAACGCACGGGGAAAGGAAGGAGCTGAGTAGGCTCTAGGCAGGAAGGCCGTGATTGGGCAGGCTCGGGAGCTGCTGGGGTGCTGGCTGGCCTGGATAGGTCAGCCAGCATGAGGTCAGCAAAAATAGGTGGGACTTCAAGGCTGCACGCGGCTGGCTCAGTCACTCTCGGGAGTTGCTGCAGCCAGCTCGGTCACTTCCCTCCCACCCGCCCTTTCTTTTTCTGTTACTGTTGTTGTAAGGGGTGTCGTTGTCACAGCGGGGAAGGGGGGGGGGGGGGGTGAGTTGTTGTTGAGGCCGATAGCCCGAGCCATTACAGCTCATGTTTGTTATTTGTTAAAGATTGTTTCCTGCTACAACTTATATTGGTTGACAACTGGGGGGGGGGGGGGGCGGGGGGGAGCAGTTGTTGGGTACAGGCTCCTTGCTGGGAGGTGGCGAGGGTCTATTTACCTGGCCCCTTGCTGGCTAGTAGCGGGGGTCCATTGGGTTGGCTCCTTGCTGGGAGGAGGCGGGGTTCTGAACTTGGTGCAAGGGCTAGAATGTTGAGCCGCGTGGCTGGTGTTGAACATCTTGCTGGAGAGTGGCGGATGTTTAGGGGGGGGGGGGGGGGGGGGGGGTTTCATTGAATCGAAATTGTGAATGTTATGTGCAGGGTTCGGGCCTCCCTGGTGTTAATTAAAGCTGCGGCCTTTGTTAAAGCCAAACTGCTGTCTGTGTATTATTGGAATTGTAAAAAGGGGCGGATGTGAGCGAGTGATGTCCTGGTTGCCCATATTACAAGACAGGACAGAAACAAACAAATGCCAAGGATAAGAACACAGAGAAACATAAAACTACGACTATGGCACACAGAAGGGTAAAGCTAAGGCTAGAAACAAACAAAGGCACAAGACTAGGACACATGGTAAGGCAGAGAGAAGGCAAGGAATGCAGAATGACAGGTGGCTACTATACTGGGGCCATTAACAAGGAGCAAGAGCTACAATTAAGGACAGATAAAAGTCACAACTAGGAACATCAGCCTCCAAGAGGAGGTAAAGTACTGTGTGCAAGGCAGATTATAAGGGTATGGCAATGTTTGAATATGACTGCCAGCAGGATGGCTTGGAGGAATGAGACAGCAGATTACATGGCCCACTCACACATTGAGATTCTGGAGCTCAGACTGCTTCCTGGATCCTGTTCATGGAATGAGGAGCATTTCTGAGAGTGCAACCTGGTTTTATATGCTAGCATCTCTTTAGTCAAAGTTGATAACCACAAATGTGCTTTACTTTATTCTTTCTGTACTGATATTTTGTAAAGCTGTAAACTGATTTAAATGGCTTTCATTAAAAGGCTGGGGAGGTGGTTAATAAATGACAAATACATTATAAAAAATGGTTTTACTGTAACTTGATAAAGTAGTTTCATGAGATCATTTGATATGAGGTGTACAACTTTGACTTTCAACTTTCAGATATTGTGAAACATTTCCAAACTCCTGAAATATAGAACCTATAAAACCACAGAATGTTAATTTTATTCTTAGTACCTGTCTAATTTTTCTTAATCATTATCTAAAGTACTTAGTTCTTATTTATCTAGATCAAATAAAAGCTGTTAAGATCATATTTTTCAGACATTTGTTGAAGGGGCACCAGATGCTTTCCAACTTTAAGAGTCAGCATTACTGGTTCTAGTCACATTTCATTATGAAAGAGTTTACCATAAATACTAGAGTTTGAATTCTACCCAAGTAATGCATTAATAGATACTAAACCATTAATAATTTCAGTACTTTTTCTTAAATGGGCAAGTACAATAAATAAACGATAGCTCTTTCATGTTCAAACAGGGTTAACAAGTAGCAAGGAGATTTCAAAGACAAACTACTTGCAAGAGCTGCCAGAAGGTAAGATTCATAATGGTGCCACAAATTCCTTGGACCAATTTTTTAAAAATCTACTATGGCAGCATTTAAAATGAAATGCTAAGCAGAAATTTGTTCTCTGGCATGACTCAGTTCAGGGTAAATAATTTGTTAAGAGAAAAAAAGATTGTTGATAATATAAAATTCTCTATATATCTTGATAGAAGCAAATTCTTGCTTATAATTCAAAATCAGTTTTATTAGACAGAAAATGCTCTAAATTAGGCTGATTTCCCTGAAATATTTCATCTTTGTCTCCTGCTTAATGAATGCCAATATTTCATATCAAACAGAAGCATTTAATAGTACATTATGAATCATT
Source organism: Rhinatrema bivittatum (assembly GCF_901001135.1). NCBI lineage: Eukaryota > Metazoa > Chordata > Amphibia > Gymnophiona > Rhinatrematidae > Rhinatrema > Rhinatrema bivittatum. The sequence continues at coordinate 174,612,443 of NC_042621.1, forward strand.
CTCTTTCTTTTTAAGTTATAACTCAGCAAATCTCAATCAACAAAGTTTTCCCATCCCAAACATGAAAGAATTAAGGGCTGATTAACACATGGAGACTGATTCAGTGATATGTTAGATTTCCAGTGCTATGGATTGCTAAATAAACCAATAGCAAAACACAAAGTTCAATCCTGGGGTGTAGTCTGTTCACAAATACTCAGCTATGCTTTGTTCAAAGTGAGCTTTATCCTGAGAGGTAGACAATTTGCCTCTAAATTGTTTCCAATGTTTTGCCATGATTAAATGAAATAGTGGAAGCAAACACAAGGTAATTGCTGCATTGGGGCTTGCAATGCTAAAAGAATCTTTGCAAGAAAGAGTAGATTATGTACAAACACATCATTGCTATTTAGTTTCACAAAATACAGGGGTAGATTTTTTAAAAAAGCGCGTTCACGTACTTTTGTTTGCGCACCAGGCTCAAACAAAAGTACGCTAGATTTTACAAGATACGCGCGTAGCCGCGCATATCTTCTAAAATCCTGGATCGGCGCGCGCAAGGCTGCCGATTTTGGGCAGCCGGCGCGCGCCAAGCCGCGCAGCCTGTCACTGTTCCCTCCGAGGCCGCTCCGAAATCGGAGCGGCCTCGGAGGGAACTTTCTTTCGCCCTCCCCTCACCTTCCCCTCCCTTCCCCTACCTAACCCCCCCCCCTGGCCCTATCTAAACCCCCCCCCCCCCACCTTTATCCACAGATTTACGCCTCCCGGAGGGAGACATAAATCCACGCGTGCCAAGACTCAACCCGGGGGCGGTTCCGGAGGGCGTGGCCACGCCCCCGAAACACCCCGGGCTGAAACCACGCCCCGGTCCTGCCCCCAAAATGCCCCACCCCGCCCCCAAAATGCCGTGTCATCCGGTCCCGCCCCTTCGAAAAACCCCGGTACCTACGCGCGCGCAAGGCCCTGCTCGCGTAAATCCGGGCGGATTTATGCGAGCAGGGCTTTTAAAATCCGCCCCACATTTTTTGTAAAGAAGAGGCATTGATAGAGACCTTAAGTTAATAATAAGCCTTGCCCATTTAATAATAATATTATGCACTGTGAGTTTCCTCATTAGAAATGAATTATCATGAAAAAAAAAAGTAACAGTGTTTTTCCTGAAAAAAAGAAAGTTAAAACAGATATCTGCTTTTATTCTTTGCTACCCCAAAGACTAAAAATGTCTTCCCTAAATTTATTCATCAAGCAAAATTCAAAACAAATGAACAAAAATGAATACTCTGTAACAAGCCTGATGTGGGGTAGGTAAGAACAGTAATACTTGAATCTCAAGCTCAGTGAGCCACACAATTATAAGAATTGATTTAGAAAACTAAATGCTAAACTGATTAAGTACTGCATATACTCGTGGATAAATTGAGAAATTTATGCCAGAAAATAAGCCCAAAAGAACTGGATCAACTTATACATACATACTATCAGGTTTACTTCGTATACTATAACGTTTCGGAGGTATGCATGTACATATGTGCCAACCACTAAAAAGGAGTGCAGTTAGCCGCATAAGTTAAGCAGCTAACTCTGATATTAGCATTTAGCTGCTTAACTTATTCGGCTAATTCTGGTCGTGCTGCTGACCTGTCCTAAAGTTAGCATACCATGTGGCATTTTTTCATTCCGACATGGCTTTTTTTGAATTCTTATCTTCCTGATAGATTGCTCATTTTAAACCTCGACTTATAAATGGGCCAATGGATTTCGGTCTCAAAATCGCCCATTGACTTATACACGAGATCAACTTATTCATGAGGAATGTCTGAATAAAATTTCCCAGGTATCTTCAGAAATTGATTTTCAAACTTTAATAAATTCAAATAATGAAGACAATTCTCATGACTATGTGCTAAATATTAACATAAAATTTACTTGAAAACTTTTCAGTGAAGGGAAAGCATAATTATAATTTTGCAAAAATGTGAAGGCTGGAAATATAGGAGGCATAATTATGTTTGTTGGGGATAAAGCTCAACTAGATTGTTTAGAGGGATGGTGCTACAGCAAAAGTAGGTATCCATGCCCAAGATTTCAACTCTTATGTGTCTTCCATGGTTACACAAAGTTTCCCAGTGCCCTTCCCCATTCCATTCTGCACACAACCATGTCCTCTCCCTCCATTCTCAAGACTCACACTACTTACACAGAAGACAAAGGGGCACAAATATCTATTCCCTAATCCTGTTATCCACAGACCTGTAACAATGGACAAAGAAAAGGTATTACACAAAGGTGCGCAAGACACAAGACAAGCACTGATTTTTTTTTCTTTCTCCATGACCTCTCTATTCTTTCTCCCCTGTTCATCCAATCAGCACTGACAACCAGCCCTTGGTGCCAGGATTCATTTAACACCATTTTTGAGTAAGGAGGACAAAGCATGAGATAAAGGGGATAAAGATTTCTCTGTTTAGTGCATGCATACAATGGGGTACATTTTTAAATCATTTACATATGTAAAATTAGCATCTAATGATAATAAAATTGCTGCTGTATCATGCACAGTGTATTATGATGCACAGCATGTCAGCACTTTGAGTGCAAAATAGTGTGTGGAAACTATGCAAATAGGAGTGAATTTTCAGTCACATATATAAAAGAAGCAATTTTCAAAATCCCATTTATGCGCATTGGAGCAGTAACTTTAAAACAGGCACACAGGCACCCATATACATGTTTATATGGGCATGCAGCTAGATGTGCTGAAATTTTATATCATGCGTGCAAGTACGCATGCATGTTATATCATAGGACACATGTGTGTATGTGATCACCTAATTTTAAGAGTGTGTGCGCACATCAGTGCAATGTTGGTTTTGAGATGTGCAAGTGAGGAATTTTATAACAGGCGTGAGTCTGGGCCATGACCAGTTTTATCAGTTCATCCATCAATTTGCCTAGCCTATTGCTAGTTCCTCAAGACCCCCCTGCTTCTTTAGCTTGCATTCCCTCCAGTTAACCCAGATCCCCTCAAGTACTTCATATGTGGCTACAAATTGTTTTATTCTGACTTACAACTCATGTATGGTAGAAATAAAGTTGCGCTGCAATATACCTGGACGTGTGCCCAGGCCCATACAGTAACTACACGCATGCATACCTCTTGGCCCAGTCCTGGAATGCCCATGCCCCACTCATATTCTGCCCCTTTTTTTCCAATTCAAGATATTTGTGCATTGGCACTTGTACATATATGTGGGAGGCTTATAAAATCAGGTGGATACGCGCATGTGCTAGATGCATGCCCGTCTTCTGATTTTGGCATGCATCTGTCTTTTAAAATTTACCTTAAAAATAGCAATTTTCAAAAGCCCATTTACATGCATAAAACCTTTTAAAAATTACCTCCAGGGAGGGTAACTTTCAAACAGCTTAACATGGCCTCATATACATATGTATATGGTCGCATGGAGATCTACCACAATATTTGGTAATCTGCGTGAATATTTGCAATGCATGAAAAGCACATACTTTTTCTACCTATTTTGAAAGCATACACATGCATATTTTATTCATGAAAAAAATTGTGCCTTGCTTGTGTTAAACTCTGTTTATGCATCGAAGTTAGTATATTTTAAAACATGCATGCGTAATGGAAATCATCAGTTTGCCAAAACCTCCACCAGTTCACCCAGTCTTTCCCTAGGTCATTAAGATCCTCCTAGTTCATCATTCTGAACTCCCCCCAGTTCACCCATGCCTCCCACCCAATCAATAGTAAATAACAGACGAGTCTGATATCATTTGTGCAAGATAATTGGCAGATGTAAAATTACATGAATCAATTAACAAATTGGGTATGTAAGTTTCTTATAATAAAGCAAGTTGCACAGATACCTCATAGCCCTGCCCATAACACCCCTAGAACGCCCCTTTTTTGCGTGTAAATGTGCACAGGAGACCAAAACTACATGGTGTGCACTCGAATATCAGCTACTTACATGCATATATACTAAAATGTATTGTATAGCCTAGTAGGTTATAGCATGTATCTTAAATTTTAGAAATGCAAATGCTAAAGAATTGTGCTTGAGTTTAGTGTGCAGGCCCTTAAGGCATTATGGGGTAAATTCACCCTGGGTTCTTGGGCTTCAAAAGGCAAGTAACTCAGGAAATTCTAGTTCTGATAAATATCAACTCTTTTAAAAGGCACTATTCAAGCAATTTGTGGGACAGACAAAAAGTATTCAGCAAAATCAAAAAAAGAAGTCATGATACTTAAAAGACAGACTCAAAACATATTCCATTAATACCCTTGAAAAACTGTACAGAAAAAGGAGGTGATTTACTACCCCATGGTATTTTACCTTGGAAAAGTTACTATTGCAATGCATATTTTAAAAACTGCCAGTATGGCAGAAAAGAAAAAAAGGAAATAAGACCCGGGGTAGTTTAATAATAAAACTAATATAGCTTCAGTGTTACTGTACTAGCTTCAGTTATCCTAGATGTAGTAAGCTTTATATCTGGAAAATTTTTAAGAGGCTTAGATTAAAAAAAAAAAAAAATCATACAGGATCAAATGTTAATGAACATTTAAATGGAAAAGAAAAAATTCAGCACCAAAGGCAAGCACATCTTTTCGCATCTGCAAAAACTGTTTACACCTATTTTGCATCTCAGGACACAAATCAGAAAAAAACCCATAATTTTTTACCCATAAACAAACTACCACTAACCTTCAAGTATAACTTCATAATCATATTTTTGGCAGGTTTGAAAACAAAGGAGTCTATTAAAGTAGCCCTAAGAATATCCTCCATCTGTGAAATCTAATGGAAAGCAGACAGTTCATACACAATTCTTGTTCCAGAGGCCCTTGCACTCCCCCACCTTCCAGGCCCTTCTTAGCTGGCAAATAATATCCTTTATTTAGGGTGGACAAAGAATCTGCAGGTCTTTTGAGAGTTTCCTTTATATATACCTCTTGAATAACTCCACAGGGCTTAGCAATGAAATTTTGGATAAATTCAAAATAGATTCAGAGCTCGCATCTTATTCTCAATTGCTTCTAATCTATGTTATACTCTATATCCCTCTTTCATGAGAACACCCCCCCCAAGTCCTGCATTGCTTTCAACTGTTCTTCAAATATTTCCAATTTTCCAGAATGTCATGAAGTAACCTGTTCTACCCTGGATACTTGCATCCAATGTAATGAGTGAAGGCCGCCCCCCCCCCAGATCTGCCAGGTCCAGAACAGCAGGAAGAGAAAGGAAGGATAGGCACACCAACTCCAGTGTTGAGCAGCACACTGGCTTTATTTGACATTCAAAGGTGAATTTTAAAAGCCTGACGCACGCCAAACTCGGAACATACATGAATATGTTAGGCCGGCGCATGCCGAGCAGATTTTAAAAGACACCCACGTATGTGCATACTTGCCGTTATGTGCACAAATGAAAGGTTCCGAGAAAGGGGCGGGATGTGGTCTGGGAAGGGCATGGGCATTCATGGATTTCACCTTGAAATTTGTATGTAAATGCTTACGTGCACAGGCACATGGCAGGGACCCCACATAGCTTTACTTCTGCTGTGGAAGGCGTGTAAGTAATAAAACAAACAGATATAGGTAGATCAGTGGGGTTTTAAAGGTAGGGGCTAACATGGGAGAAGAAAGGCTATTAAACTAGGAGGGTTTGGAAGTCCTATCCCTTACCTTGGTGAACTGGGAATGAATTGGGAAAACTGGAAATGGCGCCAGCGCCCATGTCTACTAAAATCCCCCCACTTATGCAGTAGGGATGGCATTTGTGTGCATAAGCATGTGTCCACTTAAAATTGTGTGCACTTGTGCTTGCAGTCAGGTCATTTTATAACATGCACACATATCTGTACATATGTTATAAAATGGCTGTGTTCCTGGATGCGGGAATTCGAAAGCATATATATGTGCACCTGTGAACCTATTTAAAAGCTACCATCCCTGTCTCTTCTCAGACCCCAAGGTAGCCACAGCAGTAATGCCATCAGCCACTCAGCTTCAGAGACTCTCCACACCAGTGACAAAAATCCTGCAGGGGAAGTCTCTGCTTGCAGTTCCTCTGGCTCAGCTCTAGGTTAGATGACAGCAACCTTGGCCTCAGACTGTGGAGAAGCTTCATTCCCTCCAATGGTTACAAAAGGCAATGGCCCAGACAACACTGTTCTACATGATGAAACATACATCATCATGGTCTACTAAACTGCAGGGCTCGAGGTAGGTAGAGGAACACATACCCACTTCCTGTTATTTCCCATTTCAGGCAAAATCTATGTAGTAAAGATGTAAAGGAAAAAAAACAATGATAAGGTAAGAGCCCATGTGATTAGCCATCTTGGGATACCATCTTGGATCATAATATATTTTTTAAATAAAAAAAATGATACCCTACTATAATGGTTTTGTTTTTTAATTTCTAACCATTTTTTAAAAATTATTAACTACATTCCTCCAGGATAATTGGGAGTTTAATTTTATCACAGGAAGCATGAAAAAAATCAATCAGAAGGCAGCATTTCATTTTAATCCACAATATTGACCACTAGACAAACTGTCTAGTGGTCTGATTCTTGCATTTGTGATTTCCAGCGGGAAGAAGGCATGGGCAATGATAAACTGTCAGGAAATAACTTTTTCTATCACTGAAGCACTCTTCCCACTTGTAAGGGGGTAGGTGCATTTACTGAGTTGCAAACTTCAATGTTGTATTTTTTATTTTGACTCCATACAAGCATGTTCCGCCATTACAACGGCAGGCAGCCAGGACATAAACAATATCCATACTGTGAATTAGTCAAAACCATGAGTGGGGTGGTACTACTTTGCAGATAGGTTAAACATTTTCAAATTTCTATCATTTTGGAACTTTACTGACTTATTTCTCATGGTCATTCGGCTTTCCTACTCATAATGGTCAGGAGAAGCCTATGAGAGGGACTATATTCCACAGTGTTTTCTTCCGTCGCGGCTACGCCCTAAAGAAGCCATCATTAGTGAAACAAGGACCTTGTCGGGGATTGCACATCATACCCAGGAAATACATTACACCAGCTTCAAGTTAGATATATATTGTCATAATTTGCAAACAGAATATTGGGGATATCAAGTCACACTTAGGATTTGCATCATACTGGCATATAACTATTTATAGATTGTCATAGCCTGTAAGTAGAAAATTAAATATTGTTTGACATGTCTGACATTGTAAACATTTTATCAAGCTGAATGTTTAAAAATATGTTTGATAATCTACCTCACAATTTTTCTAGGAAGTGTGTCACATATGCAACAACCAAATAATATAGCACAATTTTACCTGTTTAATTGTTTATGATGTAATAAAGCCTTTTGTATAGATTATGTGTGCTTGTACTAATAATGAATTTATGTACAGTTAGCATTAGACACTCATAGGTGCTCAGTTATTTTATTCTTTGAAATTTTGTCAATAAAGATATTTATTTTTAATGACAAACATTAAACATTAGTTCTCTTTTCTCCTTCGTATGGGATACATTTCTATATACTTATCTCTTAATTAATACTATGGCCAAAAGGCAGCTGAAATATGTTTTCTTTTCACCTACACGTGTTAATTTCTATAAATTAAGTCAGACAGATCTTTCTACAAGAATTATTAAAATAAAAGCTCAAAAATAAAGAAAAAATAAAAATGTAAATGATAACACTCATTAGATTAAATGTTTTCTATATATTTTTTTTAGATTCATATATTCTATTAATTGTAGTAACTTTGTGAAAGGAAGTGAACACCCACACACGTCCTCCCCTTGTGCTGTCCTTTCTTCTCAATTACCTATTTTTAAAGCACTAATCATTATTTTATTGTCAAAGTACTTGCTAGAAATGGGAACAAATCTTAGCGGATAAGGTCAAGCAAGTTTCAGACTTGCCTTCTATATACTGCAATACTACAAGTGAATTTGCATGGAATAGAACTAAAAAATGGAATAAAATAAGAACATATTTGTAGACTTATTTTCAATAAGTCAATTTTCTGTTTAAAAAGCATAAACCTCATGATTTACATTCTCTTTAAATAGAATATTGACATATAGATATACTTTTAAATTTATATATTAATGCTAAGGTTAATACATTGTTGAGAATCTCATTTAAGCCTTATCCACTTGCTTTATGTAAATTGAATGAAATAAGTGTCAGAAAGATAGATGCCAATATAAACATTCCCAACTCCCTATATAAAATGAACTAAAAACATACATTGATAAAAAAAAACATATTTGTTATATTAAGCAGTGCCTATGACAACTTTTCCTGCATTAATGACTAATGCTACCACAATGCTGCCAAATTGAAATTAATTTACAATTAGTTCAAAGTAAATCAGTTAAATGTATAAAACAGGCCAATGAATGCATTGTTTTTATAATTACATCTTTATTACGCTTTTTAATATAACATAGATCAAAGCATTAAGAGAAAACAATTACAATCAAATCAAAACATTCAGAACACTTCAGGAAATTAAATATCTGCAATCCCATTCCAAGTTCACATTGAGGGAGGCAGGTAAGATGCTTGCAGCTGTGCAATCATTTTGCTAACAAATTAAACTGCACTTTCCTTTCAATCCCAACTCCTTCTAGCAGGGAGTTTTTATCCAAAAAGGAAACGTTTCAAGTGAGAAGGATAATAGAAAAATGTATTACCTTGAAAAGTAAATGAACACTTACATGGAAACTTTAAGCAAAACGTATCTCCAATATCTATAACATGTTGCCTCATTGACAAAAAAGATTTCCTTCTCATTTGGGTAGCCTTAGAAAAGTCAGGAAACATCTGTACCCATTGGTCACAGAACAATTTGTTTATATTTAAAATATTGACGAATAACCAGATCTTTGTCAGATTCAAGCCGGAAAGATTCAAGCAAAGTAGCTCTATTTGAGATTTATCATTGTAAGATTGTAGAAATCCAGACAGATCACTTCTATTAAATGAAATCAGTAATTCTGTTTCCTCTTCCACATTACTAGGCACTCGCTTGAAATCAAGCAGGTAATAACATTTTGAAAGAGAAATTATTTTATCTTTAGCAATCTGTAAAACTTCACACAGATACTTATTAAACATTACTAAAGGAGACAAAAACCTGGTTTTCGGAAAATTTAAGACACATACATTTTTTAACCATGATTTTCTTGAAAAATTCCAGCTTATTATGCAAAAGCAATTGGTCTTTGATGTTAGATGCCTGTGTTGTATGTAACATCTCAGTCTGATCTTTGAAGCTGCCAATTTGCTGCTGGATCCCCTCTATATGGCTCTTAAATTCATTTAGTTTAGATGAAACTCCTGACAAAAAGTCACACAATTGGGTCACAGTGTGTACCAAGGTGCTCTCAGTTCTGCAACCACCTGCCAAATATTGCATAATGAAATGTTAGCTGGGTCAACTGAAGTGTCACCAGCTTTCAATTCATATTGTACCTGTGGTAATATAACAAGAATCAGCACAGGAAGAATGCCACTCCTGGGGGAATTTTCTCTCGGTGAGATGTGAACCTTTTTCTTCAACATTAGGTGTTAAAGATAGTATAGTCAATACCTGACATGGAGGAAGTGAGGTTTGATGCCCAGGACTCAATGATATTCCCAAGCCCTCTCCACTCACATGACTGGATATATCATCAAATGGGTGGTGGACAAAACCATCCATAGGCCCACTTATTGGGGTGGATGTCATCAATGTCACCATAGACTTAAATTCCTGTTTTCTTCCCATAGGTATTAAAAAGAGGAAAACTAACAAAAATGGCAGAAGGGGCTTGGGCTTTGGCTGCTTGCTGGAAGCTGCGTGCTGCAGTCCCCTTGTTGATATAGGGGGTTGAGGCACCAGAAGATGACGGCAGACGCAGGTCTCTCATGCTGGGGGAAGGGATGATTTCACCCCTCGGTCACACAGCCATGACAGTCCTCTCCAGCCTCCCTTGAATATATTTTTTTACAAAGATAATATAATGAACAATTAATTTATAAACACAGTAATACAGTCAGATACATCTGTGTTGTTTGTTATTTATTACCAGATTCGTAGTAAAAGCCCATCCAATGACAGGGAAATACTGTAAAGTGTAAGAAGTGAGTAACGGAGATGTGTGTGGTAGTAAAGAATGCAGGGAGAGCTTGGGGGTACTGTGTGGTAACAGAAAGGGGCGAGGACAATTCAGAGAGAGTGGCTGAGCTGGAGAGTATAGCTAGAGAGAGAGAAGGAGCTCAATTTTGATATGTGGTAGTAGGGTGAGGATTGGACCACACACAGAGAGAGAAAGAGAAGTAGAGCTCGAGAGTACAGAGAGAGAGAGAGATGGAGCTCAATTTCCATAAAGAGAGGAGTAGAGCTGAAGAGAATAAAAAGGGAAAGGAAAAGAGATTAATTTGCATACTGGTGATGTAGGTGGGGGGCAAATTTCCTCTTTATTAGTTAGATTGTATGATTCTTACAATACCATATCTTTCCCAGCCTTAGGCCTTGATTTTACTATTTCTTCATAGTAAAAAATGACTGGGCTCTTTCTGCTCTTAAAGTTGATTATAAAGATGTATAATAAGACCCTAAAAATGTATGTAAAGATGAATAAGCAGGAAAAGCCCTTTCCACATTCTGACACCCTGTTTTTCTTCAGCATGATTCATATTTGCAAGAGATTATTTGAAAAACTCACCTTTACAAATTATTACAGTCTTTGTCTCATTCCTCAATTTTATCAGTACTTGATATGTGGAAAAGGGATTCTAATACCCCATTTACAGTTAAGCATATGATATTTTGTACTAAAATAATTAAAACTGCTCCTTTAATGTATCACATTTTTACACAGAATGATTATTTCACCTGTTCGAGATAAGCAAATGAAAATTGCTGAGACAAATAGGTATTTTAAATGCCAGGCACACGGCACTCCTTTGCTGCTTTATTCATAACTTTTGGTCTGATATTATTGGCTATTTGGGGTGTATAACTTCTAAAATAATTTACTTCTCCGCTGTGCTTTGTTTATTGGGCTAGTCAAATCCTCATGTTTTATTGAGTAGATTTCATAAATTGTTTTTTATTAGCTAAGAAATATATCATTTTCAATTGACTGAAGCCTATTCCTCCTCCTCTGTCTGACTGGACGACTAGAATAATGGACATGGTATATTTGGACTACCACATCTATAAGATCATCCAAGGATTATGCTACTGTTTGTCAAGTCTGGCTGCCAGTTGTAGAACAGCTCTCTGAAGATTTGAAATGCCGCCTTAAAATATTGGCTACATCTTCGTGATTGGAAGAACTGCTTATAGTAAGAAATAGGCCGTCTTTTCTTGTTATGTCTTTAACATTCTTTCTCACAGTGCTACTATGTTAATGGTCCATATCCATCACTATTGGTTTGACTATTGTTAGACTTGGATGGGTTAAAAATTGTATAAAATTACTTCAGTGTAAATAGAAGCATTGGGGCATATTTTAAAAGCCCTACGCGCGTAAATCCAGCTGGGGGGTTACGCGCGCTGAGCCTATTTTGCATAGGCCCTGCGATACGTGCAAAGCTCCGGGACGCACATATGTCCCGGGGCTTGAAAAAAGGGACGGGGTGTGGGTGGTCCAGGGTGGGGCAGGGGCGGGGCATGGCTAGAGGCCTTCGTAGGGCCACTCAGCTGGCGCACGCAACTTAAACCTGCCCAGAGGCATAAGAACATGCCATACTGGGTCAGACCAAGGGTCCATCAAGCCCAGCATCCTGTTTCCAACAGTGGCCAATCCAGGCCATAAGAACCTGGCAAGTACCCAAAAACTAAGTCTATTCCATGTTACCATTGCTAGTAATAGCAGTGGCTATTTTCTAAGTCAACTTAATTAATAGCAGGTAATGGACGTTTCCTCCAAGAACTCATCCAATCCCTTTTTAAACACAGCTATACTAACTGCACTAACCACATCCTCTGGCAACAAATTCCAAAGTTTAATTGTGTGTTGAGTAAAAAAGAACTTTCTCCGATTAGTTTTAAATGTGCCCCATGCTAACTTCATGGAGTGCCCCTTAGTCTTTCTATTATCTGAAAGAGTAAATAACCGATTCACATCTACCCATTCTAGACCTCTCATGATTTTAAACACCTCTATCAACATGCACTAACGTACACCCCCTTGCGCGCGCCGACCCCGGATTTTATAACATGCGTGCGGCTTCGCGCGCATGTTATAAAATCGGGCGTACATTTGTGCGCGCCGGGTAGTGCACACAAATGTACCCCGCACACGTAGGTTTAAAAATCCAGGCCATTATGAATAATACAATCCCTGTTGTGAAAGAATTAGTTTCTCACTATTCCCTCCTCACACTGTGAGAGAAGACATCATTGCCAAAGTAATTGAGTACATTTTGTCATTCTTCTCTGTTTTTAGAATCATATTGGTTTGAATTGAAAAATGGCTCCAGTATTACTACATGACTCAAAAGCTGTAAAAATTGGCCAGAAACCATGACTAGTATATACATTTCAGACCCAGGCAGTTTTTAAAGCTTGTACCACTGAAGGGAGCTGGTTGGTTTTTTTTGGTGGTACTGGGACAAAGAATGTATGAACAGCGGGGGGGGGGGGGGGGTCACAGTAATTATTTGCACAGTGTAACAAAAAAGGTAGCACCGGCTCTGCGTAGATATTATATTACCAGCTCGCCTCTTCCGCAACAACCTGGCTATGAAGGAGCTGGGTTTATTGCCATGTTCATAGACTTTTTGTTTTAAGAAACAAAAGGGCTTCTCTACTTTGGTATCTGGATACTGTTCAACTCAGTTCTATATTTCTATAGCTCTCACCATATGTGCCTGGAGCAACTTGCTTTATGTTGTCTTTCTAAACTCGCAATTTTCCTAGTGAGAGAAGCCTCACACGTCAGCCTCTGGCACTTCAAATGACTAGCATATCCCATAATTGTCCCCTGGTAAAACAGCCTTAAGTGTTTCCTATAGTAACATTAGGCTATAGTCCTGAGAGGAATGTACCTGGAAGAACTCCTGAATGGTTTCAAGTATCAGATCCAAGAATTCCTCCCAACCCAAAAGTGACAAGTTAAGCTTCTATGATCCTCCCCTCTCTCCCACTACACCTACCACTAAGGAGAGGAGAATGGGACTATGATCCGACAGCGAAGCATGGACTTCAACCTAGTTGAGCAGAGAAAACAGTCAATTTGACTATATGTTTGATGGGTGGCAAAGAAGCATGTATAATTCCTTCCAGAAGGGTATTGCTGTTGCCAAATATCCCTGAGCCTCAAGGTTTTCATTAAAAATTGAAGGCACTCCCTTTGGTCTGCATGACCAGTTCCTCTCCCAAGTCTGTCATTATTGGAGTTCAAGCAAGTGTTGCAATCCCCCCGCTACAATTTTAGCATCTGTGAAAGCAGCCAGCTGAGCTTCCAAATTTCAATAAAAAATATTTTGATCTTTGTTGAGACTGTACATATTGGCCAGCACTAGCTTTTTCCTGTGCAGGGTACATTCCATAAATATGGGCCTGCCCTCAAGATCTGATTGAGTTTTGTGGATGATGAGGGAGAGGACCTTATGGACCATGATGCAAACCCCACGGCTGTTTGACTTGTAGGAGGCATAGTTCAGTTGCCCCACCCTATCTCTTTTTAACTTATGATCTTTGCCAGTCAAATGGGCCTCTTGCAGCATTGTGATATGAATGTGTTGTTTTTTAAGGTATATATAAAGTCTCTTTTATTTAATGGGTGAGGCCAACCCTCTAAGATTAAATGACAATATATCATAGCCATATGAGAAACTTAAAAGAAATCTTTACTTACTGATCCACTTACAGTTCTTTGTAGAGTACATATAAAATTAATTCTTATCTTCTGTCCAATGACAAGAAAAATCACAGCCTGTTCCTTTTATTTTTTTGGTTAACACCCCAAACCTAAACAAGCATATATATCTTGCAACCAAACCCCCAACAGCCCCTAAAGCAAAAGCCAAATTGCCCTTAGGAAACAAGGGAAACTCCTTCCGCCTACTTTATATTCCTAACATTTCCAGGGTCCCAATCCCCCTCCCCCCCCAGCAACATAAGGTTCAATCAGGACCACTGGGCAGGAGAAAAGTTGAGGCCTGTTGAGTATGGTGCACCCACCCACAATGACACCTCTTGGCCACCTAAATCAAATCCCCAACTCTCTCTCACCATCCATCCCTCTCAGCCTGGCAACCTCATCCCTCCCTACATATCAAACATCCATCCTCAATCCCTCTATCTGATCGATGCCGTCTTGGTGACTCCATAGAAAGGTGCAAAATAGTCGCTGATATAAAAGAGCTGTTGCCCAGAGACATGAGATAGCAATAATAAAGCTCTCCTGCCTCCCAGCTTGGGTATCTGGGTGAAAGTCTCATAACCAGCATGTTGCTTCAGGCTTGCTTAAGACAAACTGCTCCCTGCTGTGATCTTTCAGACGCAGATGAACCGGGGAGTATGGTGCAATGACGAAATCCCTGAGGCTGATGTCAACACTACACGCCATGCTGTTCCCATCAAGTGCTGCAGCAGTTTCCAAAGTTCTCTTGCCACAGCATGAACATAGCCTAATGCTACTAAATCTAGGTTTTCTGCCCGAGCTGTCAGTCCATCAAGTCACTGAAAGCAAGTCCATTCCCCACCCACTCCATGTACCAAGACCTCACAATAATTAACAAAACCAAACCCCCCAAACCTCCCCTCTCCCTCCTATTGAGAGTATCAAGCGAGTTCAACAGAGCAGGCCCCTGCTCATCTGACCCACCATCTCATCCAATGGCCTGTCAATGCCGCAGACTTACTTAAGTTCCTTTGCCGCCAGATACTACAGCTACTAGACTACTTGTAAATTGCTCAGTTTCAGTGGTCATGGTGAAAAATTGCATGGCACTTTTATGCCAAATGCATAGCTTGGCAGGGTATAACCGTGCGTATTGTGCCCTGCTGTGGCAGAGGAGAAGCTTAGCCTTATTGAAAATTTGGAACTTTTTCTGGAGGTCTGCTGAAAAGTCCAGGAACATGTAAAACTACTGGCCATTATGATTCACATCAGGTTTATTTCTGGCCACAATAAACTGGGCCTTATCCGCATAATTGTGGAGATGTATGATCACTGCTCTCAGCCTAGCATTACCTGGTTTCTGTGCCAAAGTTCATGCGCTCTGTTGACCTTGATCTTTTGTTTGGTGGCCTGCGGCTGTAACATGTGCAGTAGCCATTTCACAAACAACCCCGTCATACATTGGGGAGGCCGACAATGCATATATTTTTGCAGTGGCTTCTGTTCTCTGCCTTGTCCTGCTTCTCCAACAGCTGCTGAATAAGCTTTTCAAGCTTATCTAGATGTCTGCTCACATTGAAGACTACCATTTTGACTTCAGCACATTCCTGAAAAGCATTCAGGTTTGCTGTGGTCTATGAGTTCCTTGCCACCAGGCTGGTGATTTGGGTCACCATCGACTCAAGCTAGGCATCCAGGCTACACTTTATCTGAGCGCCGATTTTCCCCATCACCTTTTGTATCGTGTCCAGCATGTCACCCGGTAGACTTGGCTTCCTTATAGACTCTTCATCAGAGGAGACATTCTCCATAGCCATGCTGACTTTTCCTGTGCTGATTTTTTGAGCATTCTCTTGGGGCACACATTCTGCTCCCCCGCACATCATCAGCAGTAATCTTTTAAGGGAATCCCGGATGATTTTCAGACCATGGATGGCAGATTAAAAACAGGTTAATTTTACAAAGGATTGGGAGTGCATTGAACCTGCAGCCACCTACCAAGCAACCATCTTGGATCCCCCACTGCACTAATATTTCACTTTAAAAAAAGGAGACTATGATAAAGTGAGAAAATTGGTTAGAAAAAAATTAAATGGAACAGTTGAAAAGGTTAAAAGTTTAAATGCAGTGTGGATACTGTTTACAAATCCTGTACATTAAACCCGCTTGTGCCAATATTTTGCATGCTTCTACAATCACACAGTTTTTATTATTTATTTATATTTTTATTAGTAAATATATCTAAATAGACAGAATCTCTAAAAAAAACAAACCCTTTAGGCTGCAGATAATCTAAAAAAGATTGAGAAAGGGATGTAAATTTTTAGTCTTTTAATTGGTTACAATATTGCAAATATTGTAACCAATATTGTAACCAATATTGAAAAAAAACCTCAGACAGCATGGAAAAGTCAATGATCTCTCAAAATGTTCAGCATTAAGCTGCCATGAAGGGGAAAAATTTTTTAAGGCCTTTTAATTAACATTTGTTTGAAAAAAATGAACATTTGCTTGAAATTGTCATATGTGCAAACCTGAAAATTGACAATTTTCCAACCAGCATCATTCAGGAAACTTTGTAAAGATATTGCCAAAATTGCCATGTTTTACGTGAACCAATGCTTCAGGGCAAAGTAATCCTTAATCCTTTTAGTTAGCAACAATGGCTTGGGCCATCCATTGCTCCTACCATGTGACAGGGGCCAACCAATGGCACCGATAGCCCGTCACATGGTAGGCAAAGGACCATCGGCGCCATTTTGATTAGTGGCAGCCAACGGCCCAAGAGGGGGAGATCGCTCCGGGGACCCCGCTGGACCACCAGGGACTTTCGGTAAGTCTTGGGGGGAGGGTTGCGCAAGTCTTGGGGGTTACAATTAATTAAATTTGAAGGGTTGGGGTGGGTTTAGTTTTTTTTTTTTTTTTTTTTTTAATGTGCCCTTCCCTTACCCCCCTGAAATACAATAAGAAAACCACACAAAATTTCATGGGTTTTCTTATTGTTTCGTCACCCTCCCAAAATGTGACAAAGTAGGAAATATCGTCTCTATTTCCTATTTCATCACAAACAAATGCACATCCCTAGACTTTATACATTTCAAATAAAGGCTAACCTCCTTCCATTCTGCTATTGCACTTGCCAAGCAAGACTACTACATCCATCCATCTGAAAACCTCTTTTGAATCCAACCTTTGCTGTCTCTTTGCCACATTCAATTCCATCCTCAAACTTCCTTCGCTTCCCTCCCTACCTTTACTACATCCTGTGGAAATGAATTCCAGAGCTTGAATGAGTGAAAAAGTATTTTCTCAATTTTGTTTTAAAATTGCTACTTAGCAAATTTTTGATGTTACCTAGTCTTTTTATTTTTATTCAATCATATTTATTGAATTAAAGGAAGCAATGACAATACAATCAATAAGACTGATGTCCATAGCTTGTGAAACATATATCCAACAGATTTTAAAATTAATACAACTGTTTTCACTTACACACATGGATATTAAAGCCAAATAGCTCAACATAGGACAGATACAAAAAGAGCTCCCATAATACCCTCCCTCCCCTAAACAACTGATTCACATTCACCCATTCTTCTCTACTTACGATTTTATAGACCTCAATCAAATTTCCCCTCAGCCAACTCTTCTCCAAGCCAAAGAGCCTTAACCTCTTTAGCCTTTCCTCATAGGAGAACCATTCCATTCCCTTTATCATTTTGGTCATCCTTCTCTGAACCAGAACTGCACACAGTACTCTAGATGTGGCCATACCATAGAGCGATACAGAGATGATATTCTCCATTTTATTCTCCAAAGCTTTCTTAGTAATTCCTAACCTTCTGTTTGCTTTTATGACCACTGCCATACATTGAGCTGAGGATTTCAACATATTTAGCTCATGCTTTTTAATTGATAGCTCAAAACCAGTTATATTCAGGTATAGTAGGTATTTCCCTGTCCTCAGAGGGCTTGGAGTCTAAGGTGTTCATTCATAAATCCATGTTAGGCTGTTTACTGCATGGTAAATGGCCTAATACAGGAATAATATGAGGTATTTCAAATATCTCATGTTATTCTGCTGCTGGCACCATGTGTATAATAACAAGATGATTAATGGCCTAAACAATTCAAGTCAAATAACATGGCTTGCCTCGTTTGAAGTTAGCTAACGTCCCCTAGGAGCATCAGGACACTAACACAAATTACCTCTTGGAAAAATATCATGGCTTACTAAATGAGCCCCTAGGTTTGTGGCTAAGACAATATAGGGTAAAACAACTTTCCAAAGTCACAAGGCACATCAGCAAGATTTGAACCTTAGTTTTTCTGGTTTGCAGCCCATTGCTCTTACCACTAGGCTACACCTACACTCCATCATAATATCTGCTATGCTATCTCTGCAACCTCTCAGACAACTCCTTCTTGATGTTCTCCTACATATCCCTTTTACTCCTCCACACACATTGTATGACATCCTTCTTTGTGCTAAGGACAGGGCTACATTAATTATATTCTAGAAAGGCTAACAGTTCTTACATACAGGATGCCTGAATAACCTAGAAGGAAAGATGGTAGTAACAAAAACATGATAGAATTTAAACATGTTTTGAGCAGATACAAAGAGCAATAGTAATAGCAGGGAAGGGTGAGATAAAGGAAGAAATGAGAGGGATTGTGGGTTTTAGTCCGTAAACATATAAAGAATGCTCTTCTACCTGAAATGGTAGAGAACCAAAAGAAGGAAGAAGACAAAAACAGCTGGTCCAGGGTGGAGATATGGCTTGAGGGGATTGCTGCTGGCAAGAATCGGACTTTGCAATCAGTAAGTCCTAGAATTTCACTAAACTCAAGAGTATACTATTTGCTGAGAGAAGTAAAATGAGGGTAGATTGCTGTGAATAAGTTAGTGTTTGAAGTTTATTCACTAGAAGCTTGACTGCTGTAGGGAAATATTTGGGTTTTTTTTCCACCCTCCCACCCAACCTAGATTCAAAACTTAGTATATAGACTACTGCCCATTTAAGGGAGTAAGGAAATAATTATGCACATAGAAGCCAATTAGTGGCCTCACACAAATAAGTTCAAAATTAACTCTGACTTAAATTAAAAGAAAATAATCAATTCTAGATTATTAGCTAACTGAATAGGTAAAATACTTGTCACTTGCTGGAGAAAATACTGCTTCTACAAAGAAAAGGAAAAGAAAATAAGTAATTTAAGTAAAATTTTGGAACCCAATCAATTTCTTTGACTGGGTGACCAGAAAGATCAGGGAAGAATGCTCTATGTAGGAAATGGAAGCGGTCTCCAGTCGTCGGGGTACCAGATCCCCCGAGATCCCAGGTTGTTCGAGACTGCCCGCTAGATCCGGGGTGGCCCCTGGGGAACTGTCAGCAAACCGTGGTTGAGACTGGTCCTGGCCCGAGGCTCCCACTGCCTCCTCTCATTGGGCACAAAGGGAGTCTGGCTCCTCGCTATGGGCCAGATTTTCAAAAGCATTTACTCGAGCAAAACTGGTTTTTGCTCGAGTAAATACACTTTACTCAAGTAAGTGGGCTTTTCAAAATTGCTACAATATATGCCATTGAATTGTCCATAGGATTTACTCAAGTAAGTGCACTTTACTCGAGTAAATAGCTTTTGAAAATTGCTACGATAGTATGTCACATTTACATGCGTAACTCCTTTGAAAATGACCCCCTATGCGTGGCTCTAAGCTGGCATACGGAGCAGAGGCCGAGGGCTTTAATGCCTGAATCAGGAGGCGCCGCCGCTGAAGACGCCGAGGGGTTCTGTTCAATTGCAAAATATGCGCTTAATAATATGCGGCAGCAATATGCGCTCAATACAATAGGCGCTTAATACAACGGGCGCTCAATACAACAGGCGCTCAATAATATGCAGCAGGAATATACGCTCAATACCACAGGCGCTTAATACAACAGGCGCTTAATACAACAGGCGCTCCATAATATGTGGCATCAATATACGCTTAATACAACAGGTGCTCAATAATATGCGGCAGCAATATACTCTCAATGATAACCAATATGCGCTCATTAGTATGCGATTAACAACATACAGTCAAAGATATCCAATATGCGCTCATTAGTCTGCGGTCAGCAATATACGCACAATGATATACCATATGTGCTCAGTAGAATGCAATATACATTCAAGGATATCCCATATGCGCTTAAACATAGACAGGCGCCTATCATGGGCGCTCAATACCTGAACAAGGCAGACAAAATGGTGACCTCCACGGCATGCCGCATGCAGGCAACGCCGCCGATCCTCATTCCTCGGAGACCAAAAAGAAAAAGATGTACGCCTTACCTGATCCTCGGCGCTTCCCGGCTGAAACCCGGGTGGCCTCCGGCTGCGGGGGGAGAGGGGAAATACCTTCACCGCCGCGCTTGAGGAAATGCACCCGCTGCCTCGAGTCCACGCCGGGACCGAGGCAACTCTTTCGCCATGCCCGAGCCCTTCTCGCCCGGAGGCTACGTCCCTGCCGCGATTCGGCCACCGGACCAAGGTCTTACACCTCCGGGGGATCGCAGAAATCACCCCGGGAAACTCAACTGGGGGAGGGACCCCAAGGGTATCACTGCAGGAGTGCGGGGCTCGATGTTCTTGTAGAAATTTAGTAAGAAGAATATAGAAAGTAGATTGGAAACACGCTCAGTGAGCGTGCAGGCTCTCCAAACTGCTTTGGAGACGGAAATTACTGATTTGCTACGCTTCCTTTGGGGTATATATACCCGTGCTGACGTCAGATCGGTCTCCAACTGCTAGCACGAGCATACTATACCCATTTGTTCTGAGTCCATCTGGCTACACGCTAGGAAATGGACAAATCGGGTTTCCACCTATGAAAATGAATGCAACGTATTTAGGGCCTGACGAATACAAATACCGAATCGGACGAATCCATCCCTTCTGCACATCCCTAAGGGAGGGATCTAAGGAGATGATCATTTCTGGTGATCTTAATGTAGCCAAATTTGTAGACAAGGCAATGGCAAACCCAGAAGGATTCTTGGGTGAATCACCAGCAGGAAAAAGGCGATGAAACTGCCTCTGTACATAGTACTCTGTACATAGTACTCCAGTCCAAATCTCATTTGGACTGGAGTACTATGTATAATTCTGGAGACTGTACCTTCAAAAGGATATAGACCAAATAAAGTCAATCCAGAGGGCAGATACTAAAACGGTCAGGGATGTGCATTCATTTTTTTCATTTTGTTTCATTTTGTTAAAATGAAATGAAACAAAAAAATCTAACAAAATGGGGGGGGGGAGGGAGGGGGCAGGGAACCTTTGGCTGAACATCCCTAATATTCAATAATTTTCATCATATAGGGACAGACAATAATCTAAACATGTATACCCTGGAGGAAAGAAGTGAAAGAGGGGATATGATAAATAGCCCCAAGGCATAAATGTACATGAGGTGAGCCTTTTTTCAATGGAAAAGAGGCTCTGGAATGAGGTATCATGGGATGAGATCAAAAAGGGGTAGATCCATGAGTAAGCCACTGAGATATTTCTTTACAGAAAGGGTGGTAGATGTACAGAGTAGCCTCCCTGTGCCATTGATAAAGACAAGGACAGTATCAGAATTAAAAAAAACATGGAACTCTTAGGAAGAGGAAAGGACTATAAAGCTGAACAGGAGATGAGGGATGGATAGACTGGATGGGCCATATGGCCTATATCTGCTATCATGTTCTATGTTTCTATAAAGCTCCTAAGCTGGGGTAGCAAGGTATATCATTGTGTAATACCAGTACGGCTATGTATGCTTTTAAGGTATAATGGGGATAGATGGCAGTCGCCAAACATGTGACAGCCCCACAAAGTAGATCCTTCAAAGTAGGTTTAAGAAAAGTGTAGGAAACTTTGCAGTGACACTCTCCATGTTCTAATTATTTTATACATAGAGGTTATTAACATTGTCAATCTGGCACTTCTCTAAAGTACTGGGATGCGGGTGCACTTTGGCATGCGCCCAGATAGGTGGCCATTTTATAACTTGCACACACACATATATGCGGAAGTTATAAAATAACCTGGCTGCATGCATGTGCACCCAAATCTCAACTCCTCCATATAGTTCAGGGTAGTTTATACCGGCAGGTGCCCACAACATTGCCATTTTTACCAGTTCATCCACCACTTCACCCAGTTAAGAGCTAGATCCTCTAAACTCCACTGGTTTGATAGCTTGCACTCTCCCCAGTTACCACAGACCCTTTAAACCTGGCAGAAATGGCTAATTTCTTTTATTTTTTGTTATACCTCCTCCATAGCATAAGAAAAGTTACATGGCCGTGGATCTTGGTGCATGCCGGGGCACGTAAGTATTTATGCGCATATCTGGCACGCATTTCCCAATTTTGGCAGAGGCTGGTCTTTTAAAATTTACCTTTAAGAGAGCAATTTTAAAAATGCCTACACTGATGTAAAGTTTATGGGTGCTTTTTATGCATCAGTTTTCTTCCAGTTCTTAAAGAAAAAGTAATACACATACTTTTCCTTGAAAAGTGCCACAAGGAAAATGCATCAGCAGACATTTGCACCTGTTTTTTCTGCAGGTTCTTTTACAGAAATTAAAATGCTATAAATTTTAAGGTGCAATCTAAACATATTATTTCTACCCTAAAATTTTGTAAACATGATCCCTAGTATTCCTTCTCTTTCTGCAGGTAAAAGCAGGTTCATTATAGAGCAATGTGTGTACTTTTAGCTGTGTAGAGGGAGGGTAATTTTCAGAGAAATATGTTTTACCCATGTAAATGCCTTTTGAAAATTGTCCTCTAAATTTACTTGAAAAACAACAAAAGTCTAAACAAAAAGAAAAATGTGTTCCTCTATGATATCTATATAGTCATGATTTTGCTTCTCTGATATCTTGTAACTATCATCAATTACCTATTTGAGAGTTAACTAATATTTCTAAGAGTTGGCAAATGTTCAGTCATAAACCTGGCCGACTGCCTGTTGTTTACTGAAGCTAGGGAAGAAGCATCTGCAACATTATGGAAAGCATATTGTAAAAGGCAACACATGCAAATTAAACCTCTTGAGCTATGGGTAAATTGCTGGGAAAATTTATAACTCATTTAATAAAACTTGAAGTAAATACATAGCATTTGGTTCCAAAGGAAGGCAAAATATTTCCCATGATTCCCTCTTCATAAATGATGAACAAGCCATAGTTTTCTATTATTGCCTGTAATTAACAACTTTAGGTTGATTGTTTGAGATATTTCTTTCAAACAAATATATATATATATATATATATATATATATATATATATATATTTAACAAATATACATGCACAATGAAATTTAGAAATAGAATTTTTGTTTCAAGATTAAACCTATAAATGAAGACAATAACGATTTTCAGTCTTTGAAGACAGTGGCTCTTTTTAGACATTTACCATAAACATAATAATTATCAAATTTAGTGATGTCGAGAATGATGCCAATTATACACTTATGCAGTATAAACCCTTTCTTTGAAATAGTAATGTTACTCCTGTTGCTGAAGCTAGATATCTCAATATTAATATCATTATTTGTACAACACATACGAGATGTACATAGGACTGCACAGCGACAGACGATAAATTTCAAAGCTATTTTCATAGGTAAAACAGTACTTTTCTTTGAGAAATGGGATTTTAGATAATTGCTCTTATATACTGATAAACTTACGCACATGGGACCTCTATGCATGTAAGGTTAGCCACACGCTAAGAAGCATTACCAAGAGCGGGTTTGGAGAGAGGTTTGGAATTGCATACATACTTTAGAATTTTCAAAAGTATGCACATATTTTGTCCAGAAAACTATTTGCCAAGTTGGTAGGTATAAATTGTGAGGTTCTTCTTCCAGCCTGCAGGTGGCTAAGGTCCCCAGAGGACCTTTTGATGGAGTGAACGTCTGCTTCCTACTAGCAAGTGTCAGTATTTTTCCTTGGCTACTTTGTTTGTTCTCACCAACTCTGGTTCCCACTTCTTCCTGGTTTATTTTGTAAATATATTGTGGACTTTGCCCACCATGCTTGGTCCTGTATTATTCCAGCATGTGTCTTGTGCTTCCAGTGGTTTCTGCAGAGTTCTTCCTTCTCCTTGAATCTAGACTATTTGTTGGACTCTCTTCATTCTAGACTCCTGCTCCAGTTGTGGCTTGGCCCTACTTTCAAAGTGAAAGTAGGGCCAAGTTTATGTCCCTGAAAGTTTATGTTCAGATGGTTTCTTCTTGTGGCTACTTTTATCTTTCTTAGGTAACACCTGCTGTTACTTATATTGTATAGCCCAAGACCTGGCAGCCAACAGTATCTGAAGGCTCAAGGGAAAGGTGGTTATTACATGCATTAGACCAAACCTTCCATATTATGGTACTAGAGGTGATGGGTTCCACAGTTTTCCTTGCCTCATCCTAGAGGTCTGGACTGCTCATCATCTTGGGGTCCCCTTTTTCAATGAGAATCATATAAATATGTGTGGATAGTATTCCTGGAAAAATTTTCACAGCAAAAGTATATGTGTACTTTTACTTAGAAATCAAGGGCTCAGGCTGCTGGTAAAAAGTACCACAGACTTTTCTTCTGCAGCTAGTCTTTGAATTACTCACTTAATGGACAGCCCCCTACTTTTTTGGAGTTTATAATCTAGACAAGACAGACAGACAAGACAAAATATAAATCAAATAAGAGACCTTGAGTTAAAACAGTGAGGCCATGATTGGGAAGAACTAACAGGGTCATTCATCAAAATGTGTTATGGAGTTAATGCACGCGATAAGATGGCAGGTCGCATTAACGCCATAACATGTGCTATAATTGTGTTACTGCATGGCTCAAATACAAATTTTTAGAAGGGGCAAGATTGGGAAAGGGTTTGGGCAGGATAAATTAAAATCAGGGGCATTATCGCAGGCTTTTAATGCCGGAAATAACTACACCTTTTTTCCTGGCATTAAGCTGCGCAATATGCCTGAAACAGCCATATTGCAATTTGGCCTTTTCTGGGCTTGGGATGGGAGAAGAGAAAGGAGTGGCGTGAGAGAGAGAGAGAGCCTCCAGGAAGGTCTTATTAGTATTCAATAGAGATATGAATCGGAACCAGAATCGGTTCGGATTCCGGTTCCGATTCGCATGTGGTTTTTTTTCCATTGGGCCTGATCGCAGTTTTGTTTATCGGCTGCGCCCGAGCCAATAAATAAAAAACCCACCCCGACCCTTTAAAACTAATACCTTAGCTTCTCCCACCCTCCTGACCCCCCAAAAAACTTTTTACAGGTACCTGGTGGTCCAGTGGGGGTCCCTGGAGCGATCTCCCACTCCCGGGCCATCGGCTGCCACTAATCAAAATGGCGCCAATGGCCCTTTGCCCTTACCATGTGACAGGGTATCCGTGCCATTGGCCGGACCCTGTCATGGTAGGAGCACTGGATGGCCCACGCCATCTTGTGCTCCTACCATGTGACAGGGGCTGACCAATGGCACCAGTAGCCCCTGTGACATAATAAGGGTAAAGGCTATTGGTGCCATTTTGATTACTGGCAGCCGATGACCTGAGTGCAGGAGATCGCTCCCGGATCCCTGCTGGACCACCAGGGGCTATTGGAAAGCCTTGGGGGCAGTCCTGACCCCCACAAGACTTGCCAAGTCCAGCGGGGGTCCGGGAGCAACATCCTGCACTCGGCCAGTCGGCTGCCAGTATTCAAAATGGCGCCGATAGCATTTGCCCTTACTATGTCACAGGGGCTACCGGTGCCATTGGTCAGCTTCTGTCACATGGTAGGAGCACAAGATGGCGCCAACCATCCAGTGCTCCTACCATGTGACAGGGTCCGGCCAATGGCACGGATACCCTGTCACATGGTAAGGGCAAAGGGCCATCAGCGTCATTTTGATTAGTGGCAGCCGACGGCCCGGGAATGGGGGATCACTCCAGGGACCCCCACTGGACCACCAGGTACCTGTAAAACATTTTTTGGGGGGTTGGGAGGGTGGGGGAAGCTAAGGGATTAGTTTTAAAGGGTTGGGGTGGGTTTAGGAAAACCCCACGATCAATATCGTGGGGTTTTCCTATCGTTTTGGGGGAGCCCCCGATTTCTGACGATTTTGAAAATATCGTCCAATATTTTCAATCATCCGAAGCCCAATTCACATCCCTAGTATTCAACTATTTATAATCTCTATAGGAAGGCCAGTGAATAGCTCGAGGTGAAGTGTTGGTGGTGGTTTAGGTTTAGGGGCCAGTTTTAGATGCAGAGTGAGACTTATGAACAGCACAGTACACAGAGGTGAAGATTTGATTTCATTTGGAGTGCGGAAAGTCTCACAAAGATGAAGTTTCTACTATGTTATCTCACCCTAGCTTGATAGTACCCTATTATAGAGTCCATCTCTCTCAACCCCCTGTCTGGGCATTGTGAGCTGTGAATATAAGTATTGTACCCCGTGATAAACTACCTATGCAAAGTGTGCTGTAAGTGTTAATGAATCTAGGGTTAGTCAGGTGACTTATAAGTGAAATTGAGAAAGGGACAGTAATACTATAGAAACCCCCAAATTCATACCTATACTGATCAAGCATGAATGCTAAGAACATATATATATATAAAACCATAGGTGTCAATGTTTGAAAATTATAGTGTCCACAGCATAAAATAAAAAACAGAACACAATAAGTTATGAACGTGTGTAACCACCCTGTAGTTTGTTTTTAACTCTTTATTTATAATTTCAAATTGAAAATATAAAAAGTATTTGACAAAGAAAAATGGCAATATGTATGGTAATTAACCACCCTGTATTTAAAAGTCAGGAACAGGTAATGGGGAAATGGGGAAGTCTCATGTAGACAAAACAAAAGTTAGAGAAAACTCAATTTCCATCAGTCATTCTTTTCCCCAACCCCAGCTCATCCCCACCTTCTCCTCCCTCCTGCTACATTCACTCACACTCCCAACAGCCCATTCACATTACAGACTCTTCTGCCACCTTCACCTGCCCGTCATTGTCACCCTCTTTAATCTCCTCTTCCCAGTTAGGGATTTTCATGTTTTATTTTGTTTCTTATGCGGCAGATTCTTTCTACTCCTTTGGGTTTCCAGGTGAAGTTGTGGTGCCATAAGTGTTTATATGTAGCTATTCAAAGAGATTTTTCCCCTTTTACTTCATCACGTTCCTCCACCTATGATTAAGACATAATAGCAACAATCCATTGTAGATGACTACAGACAAGCTCTCTTGAAAGCACGGTGTATGTGAACATTGAATCTCATTTGTCATCATTGTGATAGCTGGATTTTTATTTTCCCTAGGGCAGTGGAGGACAAACATCAGCCCATTGGCCAGTATCAACCCATCTCCCCCTTATTTGTAGCCCTCTTACCTCTTGCATGTTCTCCTATATCTGGCCCAAAGTTGCCATCCTTCAGAAGCCTGCCTGATGCCATCAGTGATGGCCCAATGTCAGGTACTTCAGTGTTGTAAAAAATGGAAACCCAGAAGTGTAAGAATAGTCCAAATACTATCAATATGTGATCTCACATCTAAATGATAAAATTAATATTTATCTTATGAAAATGACCATCAAATTTAGCACAGGACTAACATATTGTCTCCATGTTGTTTTAATCCTCTTCTTGTGCTTAATGGTATAATCATCAGTTATGTAATATAGAATGCTTCTTTTTTCAAAAAGCTTTCTTTCATAAACTGTGAGAAGTGTATTTTTCAAGTACATTTTCTTATTGCACATAAAAACATTGCCAGGTCCTTATAAGTAACCACACTTATCTGAGTGCTTGTGCCTTCAGGAATTGCCTTTGTGTATGTCAGATCTCTAGAGACCATGGGTCTCTAGAGATTTATACACGCCAGTTGACATACACAAAGGCGATTCCCGGAGGCACAAGCACTCAGATAAGTGCGGTTACTTATAAGGACCTGACAATGTTTTTATGTGCAATAAGAAAATGTACTTGAAAAATACACTTCTCACAGTTTATGAAAGAAAGCTTTTTGAAAAAAGAAGCATTCTACATTACATGATCAATGATTATAACATTAAGCACAAGAAGAGGACTATAGAACATGGAGTCAATATGTTAGTCCTGTGCAATATATGATGATCATTGTCATCAGATAAATCGTACTTTTATTGTTTAGAAGCATGATCACATATTGATAGGTACATCAGTGTATCATTATGGGCCTTTTTGATGATGATGTGCAGGCTGCTAGAGGAAATCAGTGCTATGGCGACATGGGGTTATGGCTGTGGCAATGATGTCATCTCTGATTGGCTCCTGTACCTGTCTTGCTCTAAACTTGTTTAGATTTTCCTCGTCCTCCGAGGGAGGAGCCCACAGCTCAATTTAAAAACAGATTGCTGTGTTTAGGGAGCTGAAGCTCAGCATGCATTTTCACCTGGATGGAACAAGTGCTTTTGGGACTGTGAATTGATGAGTAGCTGCTTTAGCCTTGCTGCTTTGGTCCTCTGTCTGTGTCTTGGGGTATTCGTGCCACTGTACATGTTCCTTTGGGTCCTCTTTCTGCTCCTTGGGAGATTCATGCTACTGTTGATGCTACTTAGGTACTCCATCTGTACCTTGCTTTGAAATTCTCAATGTACCTTTGGGTATTTTTGCTACTGTACCTGCATGATTGATTATAACCTACTGGGGGAGGGGGTTTGCTGCTCTGGTCTTCTCATGTTTTCAGAAAATATCAGAAGCTATGCGTATTCATTTTTTATTATTCTTCTTTATTCTATTATTCTATTTTCCAGGGAAGCTTTCCTCCTTCCCCCCCCCCTTCCCAGCTTGAGCAGCTCCAAGGGCGTCCAACTCTTGGCTGTCTTGAGGAGCTCCTAGGAAGACTCTCTTCCCCACCCCTAATGTAGATGAAAGCCAGTGATGAAGCTCCAGTTACAAAACATTTGCCCACCCCTTCCCTAGGGGGCTATGAATGCTATCTCTTTATCATCCTTATTCCTGGCCAGCCTGATGAACTGATGTGGGCTTCAGGAACTGAATCCCGGTTTCCTGAATTGTAGTGCACAATACTAGCACTAAGCCATTGGGCTGTGACCTTACTTGTCTTTTCTTTTTATTGTGCATTCTCAGATGGTGATTTATTTAAGTCCACAGTTCTTGAAAATTGCACAGCCTTAAAAAATACAATAGTTCCTAAGTTGAATTAACTTCTAATCCTGTATATGTTAAATATCAAATGGACTTTGGAGTTAGACATATAAATGGAAACCTGTGTCATGATGAACTTCTGCATTGATATCTGAAAGCAATGAGTAATCTATTTTTGAAAATCTATTGTGCATCTGCAAATTCTGATTTCAATTTAAGCACCAATTTGCTGAGAAATCTAAAATGACATCCAAATGGCAGATGAAATTTAATGTGGACAAGTGCAAGGTGTTGCTTACAGGGAAAAATAACGCTTGCTGAAGTTACATGATGTTAGGTTCCATATTAGGAGCTACTATCCAAGAAAAAGATCTAGGCATCATAGTGGATAATACTTTGAAATCATTGGTTCAGTGTGCTGCAGCAGTCAAAAAAGCAAACAGAATGATAGGAATTATTGGGAAGGGAATGGTTAATAAAATGAAAAATGTCATAATGCCTCTATCGCTCCATGGTGAGATCGTACCTTGAATACTGTGTATAATTCTGGTCGCCAAATCTAAAAAAAAATGATATAGTTGTGATAGAGAAGGTACAGAGAAGGGCAACCAAAATGATAAAGGGACTGGAACAGCTCCCTTATGAGGAAAGGCTGAAGAGGTTAGGGCTGTTCAGCTTGGAGAAGAGACGGCTGAGGGAGGATATGATAGAGGTCTTTAAGATCATGAGAGGTCTTGAATGAGTAGATGTGAATTGCTTATTTACACTTTCGGATAATAGAAGGACTAGGGGGCACTCCATGAAGTTAGCAAGTAGCACATTTAAGACTAATCAGAGAAAATTCTTTTTCACTCAATGCATAATTAAGCTCTAGAATTTATTGCCAGAGGATGTGGTTAGTGCAGTTAGTGCAGCTGGGTTTAAAAAAGGTTTGGATAAGTTCTTGGAGTAGAATTGCTATTAATCAAGTTGACTTAGGGAATAGCCTCTGCTATTACTGGCATCAGTAGTATAGGATCCTCTTGGTGTTTGGGTACTTGCCAGGTTCTTATGGCCTGGCTTGGCCTCTGTTGGAAACAGGATACTGGGCTTGATTGACCCTTGGTCTGACCCAGCATGGCAATTTCTTATGTTCTTATGTGACTCTTTAGCTCACAGAAAATAACAGAAATGATGGATGGTGAATAAGCAAATAAAAATGACTTCCTAAGCTTCTTATATGTAGAAATAGAACTACAAAATCATTGTTTTAGACATAATGTTCTGTGCCCTTCCTCTGTTTTTCCTATATTCCTTTATTACCATCAATCATGATCATCAGAATTCAGTGACTGCTGTCTGGTGATTGACAACAGGAAGAGAAATTTAAAGGTGTGCATGAAGTGACAGAGCTGTCATGGCTGCCTCAAGACTGACTTAAAAAAGAAAGAAAAGATAACACTAAAAACAATGGAATACCTCTAATTTCTTTGTCAGCAATTTTGGTAGGAGAAACCAAAGACTTGAAGAAAAAGAAATTAAAGTGAACCAAAATGTTACCTGCTAAGAATTTGAAAACTGAGCAAAAAGCAAATTAATTATTATATTTTCAATACCATATTACATTCACATGATCCTCTGTTGAATACGGAGGCTCATGACTCAGAGTATCAATATGTATATTTTTCTATGGTCCTGTCTACAAACTATTCTAAATTGTCTATATAATGCATTTAAGTGTGACCATGCAGCATTCATGGTCTATGATTAGATATGATGTAATAAAAATAATCAATACATTTTGGGGTAGATTTTAAAAAGCCTATGCACATAAATGTATTGGATTTTCGTGCGTAAGTGGGGTTATGCATGCCGGGCCTATTTTAGAAAGGCCCGGCAATGCGCGTAAAGCCCCAGGATGCACGTATGTCCCAGGGCTTTGAAAAAGGGGTGGGGAGGGGGCGGGGCCAGAGGTCTCCGGCACAGTGGCCATTTGCTGCTGTGTCAGAGGATCATGTGCCGGCAGGTTGCCGGCGTGTGCAACAGATAAAATAAAGGTCGGGGTGGGGGGGGGTTGGAAAGTTCCCTCCGAGGCCACTCCAAAATCGGAGCGGCCTGGGAGGGAACGGGGGAAGGCCATGGGTGTCAGCACGCGAAAGTTGCACAATTGTGCATGCGTCGACCCCTGATTTTATAACATGCGCGTACCTGCGCACACATGTTATAAAATTGGGCTCCATGTGCACGCGCAACCTTTTAAAATCTACCTCTTTACTCTTCTGCAAGATGCCATGCCCATCTGGCACCAAAAATTGGTAGCCAAGCATTATACCTCTAGGGTGCATGTCTGTACGTCCATGAAATATTTTTGTGGAGTACATGGGGACCTATCTGAGCAACAAATTGAGACTCAGTATTACTATTATTATAGCGCAATACAATCTATACTAATCAGCAAGATGCAGTAGATATATTTATAGATCTTGGTATTATATTTAAGACAGTCAAATAAATATTGGAAGATTCATGGCTCACATCTTTAATTTTTTTTCAGGGATCATCTTTGTATACTTCCTTTGTAAATTGCCCACAGATCAAGCAGCACATGTAAAAGAGCAGCACTATTAAGATAATGCAATAGAAAATCATTCATAGAAATGTGACTATGTCAGATAAAAAAAAAAAAAGAACATAATGTGTTACAGTTCAAGTGTGGTATTTTTCCATAGAAGTCTAGTAAAGAAGCAGGTGAGACCAGGATACCCTTTCTCAGCATGTAGAAATTGTCTTTTTTGTCAGAATCACAAATGTCTATGAGGTTGCTGATAGATATAACTCTTGGACTAGAAACACACATGAAATATTGTTTCCAGAAAGGAAGAGGAAGTTCTTGATGATTCTGGTGAAAGAGTGATAAAAGCTTCAGTCAAGACCTCCACTTTAGTATGAGACTATGGGAAATTTTCATTTAACAAAGTCTACTGGCCATCAATCTGCAGGTGATAAATAAACCCTTAACACCTCTTCCAAATGACCATATAGAATATATTCATCAACCTTCCAACTAGGATTCACTGACAAAGGGCAGAGGAAGGTTGAAAGAAGTTTATGAAAAAGGAATTTCCTTCCAGGTAGCAATGGGTGAGTTTGTAATTAAACCAAATCTACAAGTTTTCCACCAAGGACAAATAAAGAAATAATATGACAATTACACAAAGGTATTTATTCCTGTAAGAATACAAAATTTACAAATTACAATTGGGGATCAAACACAGTTCTAACATCAATCTAATTTCTAAGAGAGTTATAGCTACTTAGTAAAAAAATGTTGAAAATAAATGAAATCTCCTTTAAAAGGAAAATATCTTAATCTTTATCCACTGTGTAGCATTTTAAAAGTCAATTTGCTCTTCAATATTAATAGCTGCATATCATTAATTTACAAATTTATATCAATCCCCTGAATATAGTCCTGAAACCTTAGAAGTAGCCATATTTATGTCAGTGTATCAAATGACAATGGGGCCTTATTCAATAAATACATTTTAACTTATTAGTATTTTAAACCTTTCTTTCTTTATTTTTGCTTATGTTGTATATTTTATTTTGTTAAATTATATATGTAATTTTTATTAACCGCTCTGTGGCTTAGCAGGATATAAATCTGTGAAATATTTTTCCGATGGGAAAAAAGTAATTTTGAATAAGGCCCATTGAATGGCATCATATTAGTTATGTTTTATGTATAAGACATCATGTCAATACAGACCAACCAGAACCATTCTGTGCATGAGGTAATTGACTTTGCTTCTGTAGGTTAAT
The DNA here is from genome assembly GCF_901001135.1 of Rhinatrema bivittatum. Lineage (NCBI taxonomy): Eukaryota > Metazoa > Chordata > Amphibia > Gymnophiona > Rhinatrematidae > Rhinatrema > Rhinatrema bivittatum. Next base: position 174,645,284 of record NC_042621.1, read on the forward strand.
TTTACCTCTCTTTAACAATTCCTGCATCAACTTTTTATCTGCTTGTGACTACAAAAGTAACTTTCTGTATTTTCTGCTGAATTTGTGAATCTGGTTAGCTGGTCCAAATCTTTAAAGAAATTCTTTTTGTATTGATTTGCAAATTCTGTTGCTTCTCCCCAGTTAATGCTGGTAGATTTTCTCTCATTCCTTTTATTCATCAAAATGATTGTCCAAGCTTAAGGATGGAAACTGATTTTATCTGTTCACTTTCATAGTCCAGCACTTTTTGAATATTTGGATCTGTTGATGTTGTTATGCTTGGAGGTCTATAATAGCTGCTTCACATGTGTAATCTATTTATATAAGACCCATACATCCTTTAGCTCCATAACTGTAAAAACGGTGTGGTGTTTAATTTGAAAATACTATAATAAATATTTGTAATAAAGCTGGTCAAGATTTTAAACCAGGCCACAGGATAGGCTGGACATCCCTTTGGATGTCCCTTCATTTCATCACTCTGGTGAGGTGTTTAGCAAAAGCTTTACTGTAACCAAAAATATTGAAAGTCTAATTTATAACAAATTTCTCCCAAAAATTGTAAACCCACTCCCTTTGTCAGATGTAGCAAATTTATCGGGCGTCACAAAATTCCCCAGGTAGCTTTTCTATATCCTAGACATCTCCTTTTCTCATACATGCCTCACAAAATCCCCTGGAGACACCGGGGTTCGATGGGAGTGAGGATTAACCTCCTAGGCTCTTGGTGCAATCATGGATACAGTCATCAAAATCACATTCACCTTGAAGGCCTTATAAATAGTCTCTCTCTCTCTCAGTAATAGCCTCTGTCTGGGCAACACGAGCTGCGAATAAAAGTATCACACCCCGTGATACACTACCTATGCGAAGCATACTGCGAGTGTGAATGAATCTAGAGGTTAGCCAGGTGACTTAAGAGTTCGAGAAAGGGACCCTGGCGATTCAAGCAGCAAAGACTACAGAGTCTGAGAATGGTAAAAAATAAAATTTGTTTTAAAATAAGAATACAGA